>NC_068355.1:159097248-159337248 GCF_020536995.1 Dreissena polymorpha
ACAGCAGATACTATTAAGGTTTTGAAGAATATATTATTCCGATTTGAAATTTTGATATTTTTATCTGACTGCATATTTTAATAACGATTTTTCCCATTTAACTTTGTTGAAACAAAAGAGCATACTCGTACATCCTATCATCCATCTCCATCCACAATAATCATATATTTGTAAAACAAAAGGATAAACATGGTGCTGTTGTTTTGACGCTGGTAGTTTGTTGTTGATTAATTAATTTTTACGATAAGCGGTAAATTGCTTATATGGCAAATTCAATATCTGGTCTGTTCGGTTTGAGCTTAGAAGCGATATTACTTTATTAAGCGTAAGCCTGCAATACGGTTTAAAATATTTTATTCTGAGCTTCTTATACATTGGAAAACAAGTTAAACAGGATTTTCTGTTGCAGTCTGGTGTCATATTTCATGATCGACAGGTTCATTCATTAACGGGAATTTTCTGGTATATATCACTTTTAATACAAAATTGTATGAGGACGTTCTGAATCGTGAAAAACAACAATGAAACTTTGCAAATATGGCTCCAATGTGAGTTTTATGCTTTACGAGGATATGTTTAAAATTAAGATGATGAATTAACATCAAAATGTCATGTTTTGTTATACTTTGCTTTGCCACAATTTCAAGAATTGCAAAATCTCAATTATCGGTTATCTCGAATTTCACAAAACCGTTAGTTTCGATACATTCCTCGTTATTTGATGTCTTAGCTTGTCCGTCTTAGCATGTTAACCCTCACTTTACATGTCATCGTTACATAATTTTATCATCCAAAAACAATTGTTTAAGGGCGTGAATTTGTTGACATACAGACGAGGGATATCCTATCGAGTTCTCCGTAGAGTGAAGAAGAGTTTTGTAGACTTTTAATGCGCCAAACAGTAATCGAACAAATTTTAGAGTGTACCAATTAAATGTTGTTCATTTTGATGGAAGCCTTATTTGAGAGCAAATATTTAAGATTGGGTAACAAAGTATCGTATAACGGTATGAAATGTGCTAGATTGGTAAATAGATTGCATCAAATCTTTGAAATGTGTTTGTCTTTAAAATACCCCATAACGATTATAAGGCCTACAGCAATACAAAACTTTCGCAATATGTTGTCATATTCGTTTAGAGCGTTTCATCCTGACGTTTTGGCAAAATAACAATCCATGTATGCTTATCAATTGAATGGCAATCAACAATAGTTTAATTTTCATTTACCGAAATCTGGTTAGATCCCCAACACGTGAATTAAACTAATTGTTCTTCTTTGCAATCAACTAACATATCCTATATAAAGATAACCGGTGCAAGTTTATACTCTTTAGGTTACAATATACCAAAATATTTCCTACACAAATTCAATGTAAAAGCAATAACTTCAACAAAAATAAAGTCAAACTTTTGCGCATAGAGACCCCCATAACCATACTTTTTCTTAAAGATCATTCAAGCCGCAATGATTTAGACAATAAAAAAGGGGGTCATGCGTTTTTGCAAGAAAGAACTCGATGCGAATCAGCGTCACTGTGTTTTTACAGCCAATCAATTTACCGGGTTCGTATCCAGTGGATAACAAGGTTTCCCGCCATCTGTCAAAGTCTCATGTAGTCTTTAACCTTCAGCAAATGAGTGATTTCGTTAACTCATTTTTTCCCTACCAACATGCACTAAGAACATTCTAAATATAAAGTCATGGCAAGTGCTCACACAGAAATTGTGTCTTCTTATAAATGATGTTCAGGTTTTTAAAGATAAGCATTGCACCCCAAACGATTTAGTATAGTTGGTAACCTAAAGGAAAAATATGTTCTGATAAAATGTGTTTTTCTTGCATATTATTATCTTCCTATTCATATTGCCCCAATATTAAGTTTGACTGGATTATCTGTCCATTTGGCAATTTTAGATCACATTTTCACATGCGGGTGTTTTGGTCCGAAGAAGGCGATTTAAGGCCTGTTAAAGCTTAAACGTCCCTTTAAGATTTAAGCTGTTTTGTTCAATATCTGCAACAAAAATACCAAAACAAACCATATGGACAGGCACGTGGGGCTTATGCGGAGTGGGGAAAGAATGAACTTGTTAATATTTTCACTCCAAGCAATTTTGCGGTTTTTTGTGTGTGTTTTTTTTTTTATCCCCCCAAAAATGTCGAGTTCAAAGCAAAAAAATCAATTTCATCCAAGACAAACAACCAATAAGCAAAATGAGAGACCAAAGATACTTTGAAGTGTAGAAATCAAAAGTTTCCTATAACTTGTTGTTTCACACTAATAAAAGTGTGAAATCTTGAAAGCGCCTTGTTGCTCAGAGCCCATTATTTACCATTCGCCAATGATTAATTCTAGCATAAAATGCCATGGTTGCCTTAAACATCAGCAGCAGATGGTCCATATGCATTGACACTGTCATTCAGAGGTTCAGAGAATACAACAACTTTCATATTTTGGGCACAAATAAGTACTTTTGACTATTTTAATGGTGGCAATCTGGTCAAAATGGGCGTTTATAACTGAGATAAAGACAAAAATGTTCATTTTGGGGGTTTAGACTGAAAGGAAAGGTTAAAATGAAACAGATACATATATGTTGGAGAGCATTATAAGCTGCTAGAATTGAAGTTCTCTAGAAGAACAGGGGCAGAAAGGCAGCTCAGATCAATGCAGGCTCCTGAAAGAGTTTTCAGTAGTACATCTTCTGGGGACAACAGCTTCCCGCAGAATTCTCAACACAACAAATATCATTGATCCATGTCACCTTTGTATGCAAAGACAAGCAAATAGGGTCAATACTTCCCTTAAATCACTGAATGAGAGAAGCATGTACCAAATAAAAACTAAACTGGTTGCTGAAAGTGCCACATTTTGTCAAAAAAGATCCCTCTTAGGTAAAAGATGAAGGGACACTTGCTACAACAATCCTATGTTTAAGTCGGACGCCACATCCTTTCAAGCCGGGACCATGACTGTAAGCATATTGTGAGAAAACAATACCAAACACAAGCTAATTGTAGGGTTACAATATAAGAAGTGAAACTCCAGCTGCAACTCAGATGCACTGCATACATGCTTAGGAACAAGGATAAACCTGTTAAGGGCCAACTTCTGCTGCACAACAAGCACAAGCTTTACGTGTCAGGACGCGGAACTATCCATACAAACTGCACGGGGAATTGCCTGACGGCAAGGGTTTGAGTGACCACAAACCTGATTATGACAGTATTTAACCCTAAGCATCATACATATGCTTATTTGCTTGTGTACATGATAATATTTAGTATTATTACCTGTTTTGCCATCAACACAACCTTATCCAGTGGCCCTCAGCTTAGTCGCAGACATTCCTCTACCTGAAAAAGTCAAAATTCCAAATAAAAAATAGATAAAAAAATGGCAAAACGTGCTTTAAGTATTTTTTAGTGTATTTCTATGATATAAATGAAGTAATAAACCTTGTTATGTTCATGATTGTACTAAAAATGAAGGCTGCCTCAATAAAGTGTCTGCTGCACTGTCCAAACTGTAAAAATGTCCGCCATTCCATGTCGGTGAAATGGGGCTCTGTTTGAAATTCATGCTTTATGCACAAGCTATTGTTGGCGTTTACTGGATCACGGAGTCCCTGGCGTTAAATTCTGACTTCATGTAGCACCCTAACGCTACACGGTCAACCAATATGCCTTTGAATTCAGTCGGAAAGCATTTTAGCCCTTATTTGGGTATATCAGTGTGGGGGGTCAACTTGAAAAACAACTATTCCAGGTCAAATTATCTGAATTCATGCATTTAAGGCTTTTTTTCTTTCTCTTTTGTTAGAAATGACCAAAAATCAGCTTTCCCATTCATATTTTGCACTTGCAGATGATATTTCATTTTTACCTAAAGCTAGTTTAGGGACAATATACCAAAAGATTTCCTACACAAATTCAATGTAAAAGCAATAACTTCAACAAAAAATAAAGTCAAACTTTTTGCGCATAGAGACCCCCATAACCATACCTTTTCTTAAAAAGCATTCCAAGCCGCAATGATTTAGACAATAAAAAAGGGGGGTCATGCGTTTTGCAAGAAAGAACTCGATGCGAATCAGCGGTCACTGTTTTACAGCCATCAATTTACCGGTTCGTACCAGCGGATGAGGGTTTCCCGCCATCTGTCAAAGTATCATGTAGTCTCTAACCTTCAAGCAAATGAGTGAATTTCTGTTAACATCAATGTTTCCCTACCACATGCACAAAGAAACATTCTAAAATAAAGTCATGGCAAGTGCCCACACAGAAAATTGTGTCTTCTTATAAAGATGTTCAGGTTTTTTAAAGAGTATAGCATTGCAACCCCCAAAAGATTTAGTATATTGTAACCATTTGTGAAATGTTCATCAAAATAATATAATTTCAAAAGGACGAGGTACAATGAAATGAAATATAAATGGAAGTATCATATAAGCTCTTTCTTGTTCAGAACTCACATCATAATGTGCTTATTCCAGATCATCGTAATGAATCTGAGACAGTTGCCACAATCCATTGCATAACATGCACAATTACATAGCGTTGTTGAATACGAGTAATATTTTTAGCGTATATTGCTGCTTTATATTATCTGGTTCAGCTGATATTTAACGGTATTAATTACAGACGTTAAACATTTTGTTTGCTTTATATTATATTTTACAAATATAAAGCGCCTTGACTGTTTTGTCTAAATTGGAAAGCAGATGCGAAAGATGGGAAAAACAAATATCACTAAGCAGACAACGATCCGAGAGCAAGCTTGTAAAATGGTTTATATTACCACACGCTGATATCTTAAGATCGCTTTGACCATCTAATAAGATGCTTTGGTTTATTCAACAACAAATTAATATGCTTGTAGATATTAACGTCCATGGATCGTAAAAAGGGTCATGTTCTGAGAATAGTTTCTCTATCGTTAATGTCTTATGGAAGTTTACACCTACAATAATGCTAGTTAAAGTGCTACATGTTTTAGTGAAGTATTCACAAATATGTTTGAAAAAACTATTTCTTCATTTCGTGGAATTCATCCCACATGAATATGTAACCGGAGTATGAGGGTCGTCATTATGATGATACTATGTTTTAACTGATAAGATTCGTATATACAACGTTTAAAACGATGACCAATGATACATTCAACCCCCTATCTACAGTGCATGGCTGTTATGCATTAGTAAATGTTAATATAAAATATGAATACATTTTATTTTTTTAATAAACTTATGTCTACATTTTGTAACAAGCGTATAAAAAGGACTGGAAATTGAGATTTTTTTTAGTATAACATTATAACATGTTGTGTAAGATTTACTCTTTATTTAATCTCAGGATGCCAACACTCTCTAAGTAAAAAGCGTTAGCAAGAAACGATAATGGAGCGAAGTATAAATTGATTGGTGTGCTCTTTAAGAGTTTATTTCCACAATAATAACAAACTACATAATTTTATAATCTATATAAATCAATATTTACTAAGACTAAAGCCATGTAGTTAAAAAAAAACACACTAAAAAACACGAAACACAAAACAATAAAAATCCAGATATATCGTCCTCATGTCGATCTGTAGATTAGGCAATCAACAAACTTTCTATACAATTCAGCATAACATTTATAAAGTATACACACAAACCAGAATCAGAGAACACACATGTGTCGTTTAACAGTAACCCAATAACATTGTAATTAATCTGGAACAAAAATGGTATAGATAAGCAATTCAACTAAATGTTTGTATTGGAACATCGGCAATACGACATTGACCATCTACATACAAGTTAACAGAACATAGTCAAAGTGCAAATTACAATACAAATACAATCATATTAATAAACATAACCTGCAATGAAAAGTGTAAAAATATCATGTGCAAACGTGCATGTGTTTACGACAAAGCGATAAGACCAGATAAGTAGTATGCTTAAAATATATTGAGGGTTTCGATATATTTATTTAAGAAACAGCAAATACTTGAAGATTTTCCTTACCGAGCTTTATGGCATCAGCGATGAATCTGGCTATATTGTTAATTACTTTTACATTTTTACAAGACATTATATATTGAAATTTCACTTAAATTGGCCAATTTGATCGATTACCAATTTATTTCGTAGATCGTTATACGTGGGCAAGTTAGAAAGAAGTGATATTCGTGTTCAACAATATTTGCGTTAATAGTTTCCATATGCTTTAAATTTGGGTATATAATTATATCTACAAATCTCTATTTCAAAGTACCATTTTATACAAATGCACAAAGTATCATGTTTGATTTTGTAAACGAAACAAATATGAAGTAAAGGTTACTATGTGATCATGAAATACCACTTATACGATACTCGATTAAGTTTTTGTTTTCAGTTGTCGTATTTTAAGATATTGATAGACATTTGATTATTCGATTAAAATCAAATCTAAAATCTGTTAAAAATTAAGTATTAACAAAAAAGATCAGCTTGTATAACATGATTTTAATGGCTCTTAAGAAAGTATGTTCCCATCATAACAGTAACTTACTCATATGTGTTGATCGTGAATAAGTTTTGAAATATAATTTAAACACAAAACGTTTAAGTACGGTCCACAACATAATGTTCACAGGCAATTAGTATAAGACAATTATAAATATGAAATTGTTAACGATGAGTAAAGCAACACAGAGAAAAATGATTTTAAAAACAATACAACATCAATTTTATCATGAAAATGCAATATACGAAAATATCCCAGACGCCATAATGACATGAAACAACAACACAATAGAAACGATTAAAACCAGGTTAACGCACTGCAACATGATACAATAATGCATTAAAAAAACTGATTTTCAGACTGTAAATACGATCATCAAATAACATAGCACACCATTAACGCGTTACGAAACGTATCGTTTAAAATACAGTTAAAATCATATACTGTTTCATATAACCACGATCTTTGTCTAAAATCTATTTCTATATATTGTTTTATTGTGCTTTTCTAACATCTCATGCACACATTATTTCCCAAAAACACTTCACATAAATGAAAACATTTACAGTTGATTATACGGCGTATTGTCAAGCGGAAACGAGTTTTGAAATGTAGTCCTCGATTGAACATAATCAGTGCTCTACGGTCGGCTCTTAGGAGTTCTAATATCAATGGAGTCCTTGATGAACAAGAATCAGTCTCTACGGTCGGCTTTTTAGGTGTTCTAATATCATTCATAGACCCGCTTGTAAACAATGAAGGCAAAAAATAAAAACACGCCTTGTGAATGCGTTAAGAACAATGAATAAATAAAGAAAAATATAAACTCGGTGAAACGATATATGATACCATATATCCAAGTCATTCCTGAATTGTTGATAGGTTGACAAAAATGAGAAGCTCATTTCGGTCATTTTGCACATTTCTTTCAATTTTAGAATTTCTGATACGGTTGACAACGTGGATGAACATTGCAAATTCGAAACGATTACTAGGCAAACAGGGATCAGAAATGTATAAATTACATTTTTCTTGTAAGTTTATGTGACATACTTTGTACCCGATAACCAATATTGTTGTTAATATGTTGTTGACATCGAGCTATTAATTCCCACCATGTCGCTGAGAAACCGTAAAGGCATAAACATTATATAAGCAATATTCCTTAAGTGTGTTCAGATGGTAATATTTGTGTTTTACGGAACACCCGGTACATGTGGATTGTACAACATTCATCCACATGATGACCATCAAACCATGAAAAGTGAGACAATAAACCTACCTGCTTTGCATAGCGTTGTGAATCACCTTCGCGTCGTCCGAAACTACCAACGATGTAAACAACATGTGCAGTAAGAAGCGCTATAACTAACGCCATAGCATTTTCCCAGGCGTATTAAATCTGAGTGTAGGAAGAAGAGCGTACGACATCAGTGATAAAATAAGGCATACAAGTGAAACAACAATACATACCAGCGATACCCATTGATCAGTAGACCATGTCACTCTTGAACTGATAGTCATGTATTTCTGATATGTATCGTAGCACAACGATATAGCCCCATTATTAAAGTGCACGTATTCGTCCGTATCGATTTCAAAATGTATTACCTATATTAAATACGCCATCGTATGTTCGTTTCCAATGTGTGCTATTTAGAAATAATTTTATTCTAGGGCATGGTAAAAAATCCATTAAATCAAAACACATAACTGACCCGATTACATGGGTAGCATGAGATATCGGGCCAAAGACCACACATAAGTTGAGTATTAAATAAAAACACATTATTGTCATAATTACCGAACGCATCCACAATTTTCACTCCATAAACATGATCATCTCCATCAGGTATTTCCAACTTGTGACAAAGCCGATACAGTTTCAACACTAACTATTTCCAGTTATTATGTCACGGTAAACCTTAGATCAACGTCTAAACAAAACCAGCTCGATCCTGTTACCTGATTAGACAATGCTAAAAACATATATAGTCTGTACATAAAAAAGAGAGAGTTGATTGTCAAAAATATTTCTCAGCTTCGTGTTTAAATTGCCATGAAGACGGATAACAATTGTTTCGTTCGGTTGGGAAAACTTTCTGTAAAGGGATTAGCTTTTACTTTAACTGATACAGCGTAGTTGTTGTACCATTTCATTTTTGATATATGCTATAGTCTGGTTGAGTCGTGGGTTATTTTCATAAAGTTGTTACATCACAAATATTTTATAAATATATGACCATGAATCATTCTGAAAATAATAATTAACCTTTCTTCTTTAAAATTTGTTGCTTTTTCCCAAATGTTTATCGTCTTTTATCATCAAAAATTATCGACCGTGTTGATAGTGTCAAACTACCATCATGAAAATAAGCTTGCGGTTGATTAGTGGGTTCTGATTGGCTACCAGAATATCAAGATTTTCATTCTATAAATAGCCTTTAAACTGACCTTGCGGGACAGGTTAATTTCTTGTGAAAAAATGTCAACAGACGATGTAGCATGGTAAATACTTCTAAATAAACGAGTTTGTATTACTTTGAAACACTATATGAACAATACATAAATGAGGAAATATTTCATACCGACCTATCAAGTTATGATGAATTACACTATTTACTTGTTTTTGACGCATTTTTGATCGGAAAAATGGTGACCGTGTCAAAAAACCTTTTTTCTTAACGAACTGCATCATGTGCGAACATTATATCGCGAGATTCAGGCGATTTCTATACCCACGAAACAAACAGAAGCCACGAATCCACCAGTAACAACCATACACTGACCATTTTTGTAGACTCGTCGACCAGACAGTAAACTTTACTTTCCTCCTGCAAATAATAAAACTTGTTTTAAGAAGAATAATACTGGGCTTTCTTATAAACCAGTTCATATTAACCTTACATTGTTGACATGAAGGTCATTCGTCAGATATTTTTTACTTAAGTGATATTATGGGCATTTATCACTATTAAAGTGATATGGGCATTTTTCACTGTTGAATTGAGCTGAAAAGAATTTACAGGGCAAGAGTTACTTAAAATGTGGTTACTGACCATTTTTCTGCAACTCATCTTGCTACCAGTTGTTTGTAAAAATATATTTTATATTCGATATCTTACGTGACCCACCCAGTCCTGTAAGCCGAAATGATCCGTAAAACACAATTGTGTCTTTGTGTCGTATGAACGAATCTGCACTAAACTAATTTAGTATCACATCGTACATGCATGATCAGTTGTCAAACGCAAGTACGGTTGATATTCAAATGCATTATTTTTCTCTTTTCGGGATATTGTTTTAGTATGTTGATGCTGCATTAACACATATTAGCGTATATGAAGTGAAAACACCAAAAATAAAGAACGGTTGCGATAGACACCTATAAACTGTTAGTTGCCCATTATATCACTTTAAATTGAGCTGAAAAGAATTAACAGGTCAAAAGAGTAAGTTTAAATGTGGTTACTGACCAATTATCTGCAACTCATCTTGCTACCAGTTGTTTATAAAATATATTTATATATATAGATATATATATATATATATATATATATATGATATATATATATATATATATATATTACAATAAAACAACAATGTATTCTTACAATGTCTTAATGTCTTACAGTATTGAAATGTTTCATTTATTTAGTTCACATGTATAAATTCGGTAATGCAACAATTGTTTACTGTTTTGAAATCTTTATTTTATTTGATTTGTACACAACATTTCCAGCTTGTTGATAACTTTAGAATCCGACCAACAACAAACGGACAACATATTTTTTCTATTTAACTTTGAAAACTATTATTGGTGTTCTCCTGCGTAATTTATTGTCGGCCACGGGACCGATTTAGATAATTATATTAGACCATTGGACCCGTATTGATCAACGTTTTGAGTCTCAATAATGGACTCCGATTTAAGACAGGAATCGAAATAGTGTAATACCAAAGATTCTTATCACACAACAATCGCATTCAATAAAGAGAGATAACTCCACAAGGATCGCTTTCATTAATTCGACATGATTTGCTTTCTCTAGAAAATTGATTGTCAGACTAGAAAAATATAAGTCGGAGCCTATAATTAAGACTTTTATGAATACGGGCCCTTTGGTAGCAATTTATTTGTGAGTATAATCCCTGTTCCTAATACGTAACAAATGGCTGTATGGTTTATCGTGCATGAAATATCATTGTGGTTGTATAAGTTACACTTGTTACAAAAAATTAAAGGTATATGTCACATTGTGTGCATCGAACATGTTACCAATTTTATTGTTTTGTAGGTAGATCTTTTATTAATTTATAACTCTGTGAAATAATAATGATCATACATTTATTATAATAGTTTAAATGTGCATATTACAAGTTCCCCATTGTATATCCCTATTCTATACATATACATGTATACATCCTATAAATATGTTTTATGCATGTGTATCAATACAAGTATAATCTTCGTCAACTAAAACGTCGAGTACATATTCCTGCAAACTTCAACAATTATAAAAACCTTTCTAACTTCGATATTTTATTTTCCACAAATTAAAATATTTTAATTGCAAAGCAACGCGACAAGTCTTATCGTACACTGTTCGCGTGACAGTCTTTCACTTTAAACCCCACATTGCATCGTTGCATCGGACCCTTACGACCAAACTTAGACGGGCAGTCTTTCGCTTTTAGGTAAAAGGCGCCGTCTACGAACCTTAAGACATTCGCAAGCTTAATTGCATCCTCTTTCCTGACATAACACAGTTTCCTGTGAAATGCTGCATCGCTGTAGACTGCTATGGCATTTTTGTCCACAGGGTTTTGAGGCTCCCGGCAACAAAGAACGGTGTGCCGATTTCCAACTCGCTAGAACCCCAGCGGTGCATACCGACAACGTATACCCCATACACGATAGCGTTCTTCATTCTATGAAAAGTAATAATCCGATCATAAAAAATATTGACTAAAAGATATGCACTCTAATGTGCAATGAAAAATATCGACGAAAATTAACTTATTGTAGCTAAAGGTATAATGGCAAAGTAAAGATAGGAAAAGAGAAACAACTCATATATGCATGAGAACACCATGTATAGTTTACTGTAACCTTAAGACTCTTCTAGAAAAGAGTTAATGCGGCGCAACGAACTTTGTTAAGCGGGAAAACTTGACTGTCCGATATTTTCCTGAACGATTTTTCAACAGGGAAAACTAGGACAGTGCATTTTTTCTCGTTTTATGTTAATAACATTCAAGTTATCCATTAATATTTATAACATAAAAGCTCTCTACTGAATAAGGAACGCTTTTAATACAAAATTTGATATTTAAGTGTGTTGATACCTTTAGAAAATAAAGATTTTCTTTGAACGGATTTTGAAGGTTTGGATGGCGTTGTTTTGGTTTTGAAAGGAAGTTCGCAGAATATCCCAGAATTCATTTAAATGCAAGAGGAATTCCCGATGACGTAGAATTCCTTTTTTAATATCAGTTCTAAGAATAACTCTGTTATTCATAAGATCCAAAATTAACTGGTTTTAATGAACTATATGTCCAATAATAAGATATTTTATGAATTGTCCGATTTTTACCACTGTCCGAGTTTACCCGGATTGACCCTACTCTTATCCAGCGGATAACTTTTGGTTATCTTCAATTTTAGGATATCTTTTTCGGTTAGCGATTGTGTAAAAAATAGTTATCCGAACAAGCGCACGTTTTGGATAAGTTTTGGATAAGATTTAGCCAAGGTATTTGACTTCGATTATCTTTATCCGAATGCAAAAAGCGCTGACAAAATGGCTGACATTGACATACCGAATGCTAGACGACCAAGACAATTTCGACGAAATGACAATTTACGGAGACTGACGACCCTGAAGAAATACGTCGACGATTTAGATTTTTACCTGACAACATCGACCGCATAGAAAGCCTAATCGGACATAGACTTGAGAGACCAACGGGACGGAATCAACCCTTGACAACGAGGCAGCAAATATTGATAACATTGAGATTTTTTGCTTCCGGATTTTTTTTGCAATTAATAGGAGATACCTTTGGGGTGGACATTGCCACGGTTTCAAGGGACGTGACCAGAGTAACGGACGAACTGTGTGACCTGAAAGACCAAACAATTAAATTCCCGACGACGGACAGACAGAAATCAATTATTAAACAGATTTTTTTTCAAAATCGCCGGATTTCCGTCTGTAATTTCGGCGATCGACGGAACACACGTTAGCATCATTGCTCCCCATTAACACGAGGAGCAGTATGTAAACAGAAAGCACTACGGCTAGATTGAACTTCACCGGTACGCAGTTGTGTACCACTATCGACAAAGCGGGGAGTTTTGGGCGGTAGCCCCCGATACTAAGGAAATATATAGGATAAAAAGTATTATAAGGTGTTGCGTTAGTTGTTAAGGGTTAGGGTACGCTGTTTGATGTTAAGTGTTGCGTACCGGTAAAGTTCAATCGTCCCAGCAGTACCACAGTGTTAACGTACAGGCAACGTGCGATCATCGAGGTATTTATTCATTTGTACACAAGACATAATTTTAGTTCTTACCTTCAAGTTTGAGCTTTCCTTCATTGGATAAATCCATGTATTTATATATCTATGTATTCTGCTGTTTAACACACCAGATCAAAGATTCCGTAACACTTACTTATGATCGGGTACGATTTATTATAATTCCATTTCTCGTTTAACACATGTCCTGTAAGTCCAAACTTCCACAGTGTTATGCATATTTTGCGCCCAAAAACTTACATGTACACAGGTCAATGACGTAACGATTCCAAATAAAGATACATAAGTCTGTTTCATGGTTTAAATATAGTCTGATCCATTGTGTTATAGAGGCACAAGACAGGGAATTCGCAATACAAACAATTATTTGTCTTGCTACATTTTTATAATAAGATGTATCATTCTATTTGAATGATTTAGTACACCGGAACGTCTAGAATTTAATTTCATACTTTTTATTCTATTTAATCATATTACAGGTGTATTCACCAGCATAAATGCCACATGGCCTGGAAGTACCCATGATGCGCATGTATTGAGAACCTCGGCACTTTCTGATTATTTTGAGGCCCAACATCATGGTAAGTGCATATTTTAAAATGGATTGATTATTTTTTACTGCGATTTCATTTATTTGTGTGCGTGCTCCTGTTTCGTATTTATAAATTTATAATTATAAAAGGTTATTGTAACATAATGGTTGTGCAAATAAATTATGTATATTTAGAAGTGGATTATTCTGTAATTGTTGTTAAATTGTTGTGTTCAAAGGTTTGGAAGATGGAATTGTGTTGGGGGACAGTGCCTACCCAAGCAGGAAGTTTCTCATGACGCTTTACCTGCATCCTGGTGAGTGCAACTCTGTTTAACACCTTATCTATTTACTGGTCTTTACATTGTAATTAATCTTTTCTTATAAAACATGTCTTAGTTCATTTTGATGTTAATGTTTGAAATAAATATTATAACTATTGAATATTTACACCGGCATCCCCACAACAACAGATGTACAACGACGCCCATGCGAAGACGAGAAATGTGATTGAAAGAGCGTTCGGTGTACTGAAGCGGAGGTTTCATGTTCTTCATGGAGAGGTATTCATTTAATGTGTCAATAAGCACCATAGTATTGATGTTTATCATAAAATATCTAAAATATGCACTAAAATAACTTATTTTAATTTCAAAATGTTAAATTATGTTTTCTAAACATTTAGGTTAGAATGAAGCCAGCCAAAGTATCAAAAATAATTGTAGCATGTGTAGTGTTGCACAATCTGGAAAAGGCATGGGGTGAGAGGGAGGCATTCCCAGAGGAGGAAGACCCTCAACCTCCACCAATTGTACAGCTTGATGGTAACCATGACAGGCAGGCTATCAGGGATTGAGTTTGATAGTGTATTATAATATTTAACTTTGTCAGAACTGTTTTATCTTGATGTTTCTGGAAATAAAAATCCTTTATAAGTACAGTATAACTATTGTTTACGCCATGTTTTGATGCATATACACCTATAAATAAACAATAATTGATTCATTGATTGATAAATTGTTACGACTTCATTAGTGTGTTCTTCTTACTGTTCCATAGTCATTGTTTATCAATGCAGGGAATTAAAATAATAGGATGTCTTCTCTTCTTTGATACATTATTATTACATTTGCATTAAAAGTAAAAATAAAAATATAAATTGCCATTAAAGGTTTCATTATGGCCAAATCCGATACTCTCTTCACCATAGTCGAATAAGCCTAATTTGTAAATACATGAATATCATTAAGATATATAAAAAGTAGATGTATTATTATATAAATAATTTAAATATTCATAAACGTAATACCCCTAATGGAGCCTCACGTGCATAGGAACACTTATGTCGAAGTCGTGGTGATGTCATACACATGACCATGTAATAATTTATCAACAAACGCATAAAATCTCTGAATATAAGTTAAGTTGCAAGAAAATATGGTAACAATACGATTAGTTTGTAAATTCCTCATTTATCGTTCTCATTCAAGGCATTTGCGTACATGGTATTACTTCTTAAAGCGGGTATATACGATATTTATATGTGTTTAATTGTAATATATTGATAAAATATGTTACAATAACACAAAATAGGCAAGAAAAAATATACATTAAAGCCGAATTTCATCAAATGGAGCAAATACAAATTAGCGCCCGAGCCGATTGTGACGTACATATTTTCCTACTGTGACGTACATATTTTCCTACAATAACCGAAGCATTCGTCTTTGTATTAGGATCGGAGTTAGTGTTCGTGTGTCGTATGAATAGATATCGTTGCAGGATTTCAAATAAACCGTTAAACTGAGTTTAGATTCACATCGTACATGTATGGTATACATGCTGGCGAATTCGGCTGTACAGCCGTTTTCAATTTCAGAATTAAATATCTGGCTTATTTTGCATTTTTCGACACATGTTCTTTTTAACTTTAATTTATATTGAAATATATATATAATAAGTTTTGTACACATTTTATATAAATTCGTACATATTTGACAAAATCGTATATACCCGCTTTAAGTGCCATTTGACCTACGAAAACATGAACTGTTCCAAAATAATACACAATCTAAAAATACTATGCATAGAAGCGTGTAATACTTTTATCAGTGACAGCGAAAATGTGGCACGGAATGAGTTTTGTTTCTTGACAAGGAAATTTAAATAAATGGAGTTAATTACCATCAAATTCAAGCAGGTCGACAAATCCTGTTGTTGCGCTGCGATCAGCATCTATAGAGAATAAAAATATGCAAGGTCTGGATTAAAATGGATTTATGGGAATATATTGAATGAAAGGTAAGAATAGTTTGACACATGTATATTATTGGCTGGCATAGAAAAAGTAGGCACTGGACAGTGTATGTTCTTTCAGTAGTTTATGATTTTAGGTGTTCAATATTTTGTGTTATATTAATAAATAAGTAACGTCTGCAGTGGAGATTTCATAATCAATATGTCTTTAAAATAATTTAGAACACTGGTTTTGACATACCGATGGTGGTTTCCGAAGCAGAGGCTCCCGGTATGCAACTGAACGATGGTGTGTCCTTCATAGTATGTATCTATGATGGATATTGTTACAGTGTCGGGGGCCTTCATAGGTTGTCCACCCCCCGTCTTCCGGGCGTTTTGTCTCTCCAGTGTAGCACTCGCCTTGCCCACCATTTTCCGGTATTTTCTAAATAAATAAGGTGAAATAAGATTACTGTTAATTTAATACTATTCTTTTCAATTATATTTTTGGAACTTATTTTCTTATTTATCAATGCAATACAATACAGTTAGTCACATGCGCAATGGAAACTTGTCAGCTATTTACGAAAAAGGCAAATTCTGAAAATGATCGAATAACATAAAAGCATTTTTTTTTAATATACATACTCTCTATATAATAGTCTCTATAAATAATATACGCATTTTTTGTCTCATACGGCGCTATGATTGTATGCGCATGGACTTTTGCGTATGGAATACTAGCAATCAACTATCTAATGTATCTGTTAAGTATACATAGATAAATAAATATAAGTATCACACATTAACGAATGACTGATAATAAATATGTTGATATTCGCATACCTTTCACTTCATCAATCGTGCGACATGCACGACCACAGGCATTAACTTTTATGCGTAATCTCTCCCCACGCATCGTCCTGCATTCTTTTTTTTTGTGACAGGGGTTGAGCCTGTTGTGTCTGGCCTGCTGGAGTGTTGTGGCGTGTGACCTGCCGGAAGCGCGGGAAGGAGCATGGGCAGACGGAGTAGACGCCGAACAAAGAAAGATGATTGTTGAAATTAGCTGTTGCATTATAATCATTAAAGAATTGTTATATCTTGATCTGTGTGTTTTATTAGTACGCGGAAGTCAAATCACAGTATTTACAACAAGCCACTTGAAAACTTTTTCGATAAAGCGTTATCGAATTTTAAAACCCCTTCACGGATGATTGCCATTTCCTCGTACGAAAAATTGACCGATCTTTTTTTTCGTATCGTTTCGGCCATTGTAAAACTGTTGTCGTCTGAAATGACACTTTCCGCGAAACTGTCTTTACCGGAACAAGATAAAATGTGCATTGTGGGTTATTTTTGTTTGGCTAACTTTAACCAATTCGGATAAAGATATCCAATGCGACTTGCACTTTTATACAATAGGATAACCGCATTGAATAACATATCCAAACACGGATAAATTTAACCAAAGGTTATCTTTTGGATTGGCTAAAGTTATCCATATTCATACAATTGGCTGCTGGTAGACATACCCAGTAAAATTGTATTACCGAATAAACTGATATGACTTTTTTCAAGTTATGTAATATACCAGTCGTAATATTTTAATCAATATAAACTAATAATTATAAAGCTGTGCTTTAGACTCATTTAAAACATATGTAAACATATAACACAATTATACATGTACATCACAACACAGAGCTATAGCTTACTCAGTTGAGGACTGGAATGACACTATAAACAACAGCTCATCAACACTGTCAATACCCTCAATCTCTCAGTGCAAGTTGTCAGCAATTAAAATTGCATCAGAGTGCACAGAAAAAATGTAATAGTGATGATGTAATTAAAAGGGCTGCAACGGATATCCGAAATTCGCGGATCCAAATGAGGATTCGCGGGTCTAACCGTGATTGGTAAAATCAGTTTCGAATCCGGATCTTATTTGAGTTTAACCTTTCATTTGTGGTAATTGTTTCTTTCGCCCTGATACTTTGACTGGTACGTAGTTTGTCACGATTATCGCTGTTTTTGGACAAAAATACTACACAGTCTACTTTCGTTTTCGATGGTGCTAAATGGCGTAGAAGAACATTCACGATGCACTTAAACAATTAAAATCCTCGGTGTAGAAGCATTTCTTTTTTTCTCAGCATACTAATTCTGGCTTATAAGTGGTCGTTACAAAGTATTTTATTGACACTTATTGCATATTGCGTGTGATGCGTTTAGTGCTTGTAAAAATACAGCTTTATTCATATTATATCTGACTGACATAGGTTTGTTTAATATGACAGTATTATTAATGTTTGTCGTTAAAATGCTTACAGTTTTTCGTGTTTGTGCGATTTTGAGAAATTTGCGGAATCTGGACCCGGGTATACAAGTTTGTTCGAACAACGTAAGTCCTTTTTTAGCTCACCTGAGCGATAGCTCGGGGTGAGCTATTGTGATCACTCAGCGTCCGTCCGTCCGTCTGTCTGTCTGTCTGTCTGTAAACAATTTGTAAACATCTTCTTCTACTAAACCATTGAGCCAATTTCAACTAAATTTCATGTGGAGCATCCCTAGGTCATGGGACAAAAGAATTGTTAAAAAAAATTTGATCACATAACCAAGATGGCCGCCATGACCATATATGGTAAAAACCTTAAAAAATCTTCTTGTCAGAAACCGCACATCAGATTTTCAAAAAATTTCACAGGGATGACCTTTGAAGGCTCCCCTAAAAAAGTTGTTCAAAGAAATTTGATTCGTCAAAAAACATAGCCGCAGGAGCTCGTTGAACTTTGCATGTTTATTCGTTTTTGCCTATTTTGTGAAAACTTTCAAAAATCTTCCACATTTTTTGTCCGATCCTTTCCAAATTTGCACATTGTCTTTATATCAATGAGGACACGAACCCTACAAAAAATGAGCATTATTAATCCATGAAGTACAGAATTACCTCCCCTTGAATTGAGAAAATGGTGTTTATGCAATAAAGTCCAAATTTTTCATCCAATTCTTTCCAAACTTGTAAGGATTTAGCATGGTTCAAACAAGGGAAACAACTACGGTTTATGCATGTTTTTTTTATTACAGATTTGCCTCCCTTTTATTCATTCAAAATCTCATTTTACAGCAGAGATTCCAAATCTGACCTGTAAATGAGCCCCATATTTACTGCCAGTGCTAGGTTACCTTTTCCCCATTTGATCATTCCTAAGTATTGGTCTTGTAATGCTGCTACAACTACTACTACTACTACTTCTACTACTACTACTACTACCACTACTACTACTACTACTACTACTACTACTACTACTAGTACTACTACTACTACTACTACCACCACCACCACCACGTCTACTAATACTACTTCTACTGCCACTACTACTACTACTTTTACCACTACTACTACTACTACTACTACTATCACTACTACTACTACTTCTACTACTACTACTACTACTACTACTACTACTTCTACTACTACTACTACTTCTACTACGACTACTACTACTACTACTACTTCTACTACTACTACAACTACGACTACTACTACTACTACTACTACTACACCACCACCACCATTCACATTCACACAATGGCTGCTACTACAACTTATAGCCCATATAGGGGGGCATGCATGTTTTACAAACAGCCCTTGTTTTTATGGGATTTTAACCACAACTGTTCATGTTTATCTCCGACACATATTTTTAGGTCACCTGTCATGAAGTGACACGGTGAGCTTATGTTATCGTGTGATGTCCGGCGTCCGTTGTGCGTGCATGCGTGTGTCCGTGCGTCCGTCCGTCAACAATTTGTTTGTGTAGACAGTAGAGGTCACAGTTTGCATCCAATCTTGATGAAATTTGGTCAAAATGTTTATCTTGATGAAAGCCGGTTTGGGAATGTATTTGGGTCATCTGGGGTCAAAAACAAGGTCACTAGGTCAAATAATAGAACAACCTTCTGTAGACAATAGAGGTCACAGTTTTCATCCAATCTATATGAAATTTGGTCAGAATGTTTATCTTGATGAAATCTGGGTTGGGATTTTATTTGGGTCATCTGGGGTAAAAAACTAGGTCACTAGGTCAAATAATAGAAAAACCTTGTGTAGACATTAGAGATCACAGTTTTCATCCAGCCTTTATGAAATTTGGTCAGAATTCTTGATGAAATCTGGGTGGGATTGTATTTGGGTCATCTGGGGTAAAAATCTAGGTCAAATAAATAGAAAAACCTTGTGTTGACAATAGAGGTCACAGTTTTCATCCAATATTTATGAACTGTGGTCAGAATGTTTATCTTGATGAAAACTGGATTGGGATTGTTTTTGGGTCATCTAGAGTCAGGAACTAGGTCACTAGGTCAAATCATAGAAAAACATTGTGTAGACAATAGAGGTCATAGTTTTCATCTGATCTTAATGAGTCAGGTGAGCGATTCAGGGCCATCATGGCCCTCTTGTTTCATCTTTCATTTTGTTTTTGATGTCGTTATTTCTGCTTCGATTACTGCTGTTGCGGCTGCAGCTGCATCTACTAATGCTGCTAAAGTAGTATAAATATAAGTAGCTGTAAAGTTTTATAATAATAATAAAAGTTAATTACTTTTTTATAAGAATTATATAAGTTCTGGTGTTTCAAAACATAATTTTGGTTATAACAATATAAATTATAATTTTCTTTGCGTAGTTTTACTTTCAAATTAGGATTCGAACCGATATTCGATACCCGGGACTTTGGATTCGAATTCAGCACTAGTAATTAATCTGCCATTTATGAACATAAACATAAACATTACTGAGAGCCTTCATCTTTACAAAAATTGGAAAAGCCAAACATAAAAAAGGTTAAATGACCCACAGCATTGTATAAGGCCAACTGACCTTATGGAGAATAATAAGTAACTTATACTAACCTAAATCGTATATACCATCAATTTTAAAACACAAATCTAAGTTAAAAAAGAAAACAATCATGTCTACATGTTGACGAAGTCAAGTCTTATTTTCAACTGCTTCCTTGACCAATGAAAAGCCTCTAATTTGGTGGGATTATGAAGTGGCATGAGGTCAAGTAATACACCTGGTGAAATACTGTAATCACAAGTATGGCCCTAGGGAAACAACTCAAAGTATTAAAACTCCAAAATCAAGCCAGTCACATTTTCTTCAAATATTTCAAGACTTGTAAGCAATTTATGACTGGTTGACTTCTTCCCTAATGTTGCTGGCCTACTTTTTCGGGGTGAATAACTGATCAACGACTTCCTTTTAATACGAAGTATCAACAGATGAGTTGCTCACTGATATCCACTTATTATCATGCTCGAGGAAGTCAAATTGTTGCACGAATGAGTGACTTGATATCAGATCAAGCAGTTGCGCAGGATCACTTATGTCAATGACAGGCTCAGAGCTCAATGGGGTAGCTATCAAAGTTTCTTCATAGTGAGCAATGGGTTGTGCCTGACTTCCAATCAACGAAATTTGAGATGTTGCAGACGTGTAAATGACAGGCTCAGAGATCAATGTGGTTGCTATCGAAGTTTTTTCATAGTGAGCAATGGGTTGTGCCTGACTTCCAATCAATCAACTTTGAGATGTGGAAGACGTGTCAATGACAGGCTCAGAGATCAATAGGGTTGCTATCAAAGTTTCTTCATAGTGAGCAATGGGTTGTGCCTGACTTCCAATCAACGAACTCCGAGTTGTGGAAGACGTGCAATGACAGGCTCGGAGCTCAATGGGGTTGCTATCAAAGTTTCTTCATTGTGAACAATTGGCTGTGCCTGACTTCCAATCAACGAACTTTGACATGTGAAAGAAGTAGGCTCAGCATGAATTGAATGAGAAGCCATCTGACTTGGAGTTTGGAGGTTGTGTTGGTGAATGCGGACATCGGTCGGCCTACTTGGGTCAAATGCTGTGATTGGTACGGCATGTTTGTTCAGGGGTACGATACCACATCCTGAAAACCCCCCAATGATGTTAGACAAGGTGACACTTTGTTCCCATGCAGCTTTCAACAACGCCGGAACTTGTTGACCATCTGAAATGCGTTGTCTTGCATGAAGGACGAACATGCTTAATTGAAGGCGCGCTTGAGAGGCCTGAAAACTGATCTGTCCAGAGGCGGAAGATAATGCGTGCAATCGGGAGTAAATATAAGGAGCGTGATTTTCTTTTGTCATATTAAATCGAATAAGAACATGGAAACGTAAGGTTCTGCATATAAACACATTTAACTGCAAACGTTTGAAAGATAAAACAAATGTGTTAAACGTGGAAATGTAAAACAAAATAGTTTTTAAGTACCGGTGTTCAAAATCGCCCGCTTTGAAACTTTTGTCTTCAAATGTAAACGGAAGAACGCGCATGCACTTCACGTATGCGTATTTTTAACCTATCAACAGTGACGTCATCAGGCTTCTACCGACGCTGGCGCATGAAATCCATAATTTACGAGCGAAAAGTTTTAGCATGATACAATGGTCTATTTTATACTTCCACGTCATTGTATTCGAAGTGTTCGTATGTATACGTTCGTCCGACTTTACCCGGATTTCCCCCTACTTATAGCTTTTCGATTCTTGGGTAGTAAAAATGGCTACTTTGAATTTTCCTCAGGTTATCGGCGACACCTTCGGCGTCGACATACCTTCTGTTTCTCGGGTTATTACCGCTGTCGTTGACGCTATTTTCGGACTGAAGGACCGTTTCATTAAATTTCCAACCAGCGACGAATTACTTCTTCCGGGTTTTCGGGGATATCCTTCCGTCATTGGTTGTATAGACGGAACCCACATCCGTCTTCTATCAACCGGGCAGCCCGAAAAAAAGCAGCGTCCGTCAACAGAAAACAGTTTCATTCAATCAACGTACAGGCAATTTGTTATTTTGAAACGGTACTGTGAGCCAATTAAAAGTATTGATCACCAGGAAAAACTGCATTAATTTTTAAATCCATGAAATCTTATCCAAAACACGCAGTTGATATTTCATTATTTTGATGATGTTCACATTGCGAGTATTTCGTCTTAAAGTAGTTAACAATACGTCATAAAACGAAATAATCGCATCATTTATCAATATGAAATCATACTTTATAAACTTTAAAGTGATATAATGGACATCTAACAGTTTATAGGTGTTTATCGCAACCGTTGGTTATTTTTGGTGTTTTCACTCCGTATACAATTGTATTTGTTAATGCAACATCAACATACTAAAACAATATCTGAAAAGAAAACAATAATGCATTTGAATATCAACCGTACATTCATGTACGATGTGAATCTAAATTTAGTTTCAGTGCTGATTTGTTCATACGACACAAACTGACAAAGATACGATTGTGTTTTACGGATCATTTCGGCTTAGTTTAGGTGAGTCATGTAAAATATCGTATAAAATATATATTTTGTATAAACAACTGATAGCAAGATGAGTTGCAGATAATTGGTCAGTATCCACATTTTTACTAACTCTTTGGACCTGTTAATTCTTTTCAGCTCTTCAAGTCTCTATAACGCTCAAAATCAACGAAAATTTCGTTAAGTATTTCGTAAAAAAAAAGTTAACACCTTACTGTAGCCAAAATTTCAACGCTAGATGTGGTATGATTACATAGATTTTTGTAGATACAAAATGCTCGTTTTTATTTATTTGTGGCCACAATTATTTCCCGCGAATATATCTTTTCATACGACACACGAACACCATGTTAGTGTTCATGTGTCGTATAAATAGATACAATAATAAAAACGAGCATTTTGTATCTACACATATCTATTTTAGCAGACCACATCTGGCGTTGAGATTTCGGAAATAGCCATAAAGAACACTGATCTTTAATTAGTTAAGTTCATTTTACGAACAATTGTACGAAATGTTCGTTGATTTTGAGAAGTAATGTTACTTTAACAGTGAAAAATGCCCATAATATCAATTTAAACATAAATTATTGCTGTCCATGTGCACATCTACGTTTATTTAAATCCGTTTTTTTTCCTAAAAAAATGCGAAAGTACCTACGACTTAACGTGTGAAAACTGAATAAATCCACTTAGTTTTCTCTGAATGCATATACATATTCACACAGTTCGTGTACACTATAATTTTGGACATTGAGGTTCCCTACGGGGTATTTACTGCAAAAGCTTTAATTTACCCATGGTCACATACAAGTGCACGTGAGGCAATATAAAGAAAGGACACTAAACATTATATTAAATCTACTAGAATTAAATTTCTTAGCATAATGAAAGAAAATAACAACCCTTATTCAATTAAAATTAATTAAGATACACTGATTAAATTGTTTAGCTCATTTTTATGCTCCCCCAAAATTTTTGGAGTGAGCATATAGTCGCCGCTTTGTCTGTCCGTGCGTGTGTCCGTTTGTCCGTGCAAAATTTTTGTCCGGGCTATTTCTCATCAATTAATGAACAGCATTCGATTAAACTTCATGGGAAGCTTCACTACCAAGAGGAGATGTGCGTCAGTCAATATATAAAATATGTACATCATATGTCCCTGAAATAGTATGAGAGTTTCCACACACAAATATATTTCAAAACGCTCTTTGAATCATGATACTAATCATTGCTGCGTGAAAATCATCCCTGATTGAAATAGCTGAGATACTTGAACATTATGGAGCCTCTTATTCTCTTAATAGAATTGTGCAGTTTTTCGAAACCCTATGTCCCGCTCTGTATGTATAGAAATTGATGTCATCTTTCTAATATCTCAAGCATGCTATTTTAATTTCAATTTATGCTCAGAAGTATATAAATAGACCGCCATAAACCAAAATAAAACAAACTTGATCAAAACTTTACTCTTATATTGCAATTGAGCTGTTTTAATGCCGTCCCTATTTTTTATTTTTCCGTGTCATTACCGTTACTTCTTTGTTGACTTGTGGAAATGTGCTGATTACTTCCCCTAAACAGCACTTCTTTACGTGACGTCATCAGTTAAAACGCGGGTATTTTTTAATGAGGAAAAATGCTGGTTCTATAGCGGACGATTTAGAGGAAATAATCAAAGGTTAGTATGATGGTATTGGACGTGCATCTTTGTAAAGTCATTACCGTACGTCAGTTTTTGTATATTTATTAAAAGATTATGTCTACTTTGACCTTCAAAATACATAACATGTGTGTGTTAAGATCAGATGAAATAAACATAAGGCGCCATTTTGGTTTATGACGTGGCACATTTGGTGAATCTGTATATAATTTTCATTACCGTTACGATCATTACCGTTACCTATTTTTTTGCAGTACAGCGTAACGGTGATGATTGATAGTGTAACGGTAATGATTGATATAATAATAAAGGATATTTTCTATATATATGTTATATATAAGTTACAAAATAGAATATAAAATATTAATTGCAATTTTTTTTTAAATAATAACCAATTTGCGAGTCACCGAGTCATTTTTAAACAAACACAAAGCAATTTTATGCAGACGATCATAAATGAGGTGTGCTCTGTGAAAAGGGGGTTTAATGCATATGCGTAAAGTGTCGTCACAGATTAGCCTGTGAAGACTGAACAGGCTAATCCCGAACGACATTGTCCGGCTTAAGTGGATTTTTGCTAACAAGAGAATTATTTGAAACGAAAAATATAAAAGCGGAGAGTGTCGTCCACGATTAGCTTGTGCGAACTGCATAGGCTAATCTGGCACGACCATTTACGAACATGCAATGAACCACTTTTCAAAGAGCATGGCTCATTAACGATTTAACAAAACAAAGCAAACTCATGTTGTGAATTTGATTTACACAAGATAAATATAAACCGCAAATGCAATGAAGTTGATGACACAATGTCAGTATTTAAATAGCACTTGTTTCTGAAACTGTTTACTCCTTCTTTATTTTTACTACTTCAAGACGTTCTGATGTACATTGACTCTAACAGGCATTTTTATAACCATTTAACTTACACATTGTAATATGAGACATTTTCAAAAACAACTGTTAATGAAACAAAATGAGAGCAAAGTTGTTGAAAAAATACTTAAAAAGTTTTCATTTGACGTGCTAGTAACTTGAATAATTCCATCTTTGTTTGTGTTAAGCAGCTCAAAAATAGTACATTTTATAGGGATTTACAAAGATGGCTATGTCAGCAAAGGAAAGAATGGCAAGATGGCGGGCTAAACAAAGGGCAGATAGAGCAAGCCACGAGCTTTACAAGCAGAGAGAAAGAGAACGAAATCAACAAAGAAAAGAGACAGGCCAGTTCAAATCCGTTGAAAATATGACGCCAAGAGAAAAACGCCAAGTAAGAAAGAGATGGCGCCAAAACTCCAGAGAATACAGAGAAAGAAAGAAGACATCTGCACACATCCTAACACCCCCAACATCTCCTAATACCAATTATGAAGAGAATCCAAATCCTCTACCAGAAGATAACCGACGCTCCCTGTCAATGAGAAGAAGTCTGGCCAGGAAACGGAAGAATCAGAAGGCTAAATGTTACCGACAAAATGCAAAGCTAGTTATTAAATTAAAATGTCAGCAACGTCTAACCGAAAGATACAAAAAAAGATATAACCGTCTGAAGAGAAAAGTAAATGATGTAAACAATGATGGCAATCATGATCAAGATACAAACCAGTTGTCAGGAAAGGCATACTTCTTGTATAAAAGCATGATAAATAACATTAGGCGCAGATACACTACCGCTAAATCAAATAAAGAGAGGCGTTTTATTGCAAGTCTAGTAGCCAGAAAACGCATATTAAAGCAATATGGTCTAATCACATTTGTTAAGTCAACGCTTTCCATGTCAAGGAGACATCTACAAAAGAAACCACTGAGAAAACCAAATGTCAAGAGTTTGCAAATGAAGTCAGACGTAAAATCCTTTTATGAAAGAGATGACGTATCACAGCTTACAGCCGACAAGAAGTCAACAATAACAAGGAACAAGGACAAAAGACAAATCCGCCTCTTAAGTGACGATCTAAAAAAATACACTTAAAATACATCAGTGAAAAGAACACAATATCATACACATTGTTCTGTCAGCTTCGCCCGTTTTGGGTCATTAAACCTAGAGAGAAAGATCGCAAAACCTGTCTGTGCAGGATTCATGACAATATTCGTCTAAAACTGCATGCTGCTCATACAGTTGGAATGGTAAGAACAAAGGATGTCAACACTTTGGTCACAGAGATTGTTTGTGATGAAACAAACAAGTCGTGTATGTACAGAGAATGCACACAATGCAAAGATAAGGTTCCAAACTTTGACTACACCAATGATAATGGCGAACAGGTAAAATGGTTTGAGTGGAAGACTAGAAGGGAAGAAATAGTGGACAAGGGAAATGATAGATCTAGGACTGTAACAAAGACTGTAAAGGACCAAGATCAAGGTACAAGAGAAGTGTTGGCATCTGAAATAAATGCTGAAATGCAGAAAGCATGTAGGCACATATTTAACATTAGGAATCAATATAAAGCACTAAAATATTTAAGATCGAATTTGACACATGAAGAAATAATGGTTCACATTGACTTCTCTGAAAATTATGCATGCAAGTACTCAGACGAGATCCAGTCAATGCATTTTGGAGGCTCCAGAAATCAGCTTTCTCTCCATACGGGCGTTATTTATCTTCGAGATGAAGTGATCCCAATTTGCACTGTGTCCGATTTTCTGCGGCACGATCCCGCGGGTATTTGGGCTCATCTCACACCCATTTTGAAATATGTCACAGAAGATAGGCATCTCACAAGCATTCATTTCATAAGTGATGGGCCAACTACCCAATACCGCAATAAAAATAACATGTACTTGTGGGGACATAAGATCGCTGAGTACGGCTTCAAGAAATCTACTTGGAATTTCCTAGAAGCAGCACATGGGAAAGGTGCCGCTGATGGCGTCGGCGCTGCTGTTAAACGTGCAGCCGACCAACAGGTCATATTGAAAAAGAATGACATAACGTGTACTAAGGACTTCTATCAGCTTTTATCTGGTGGTACATCTACATCCACAGTGAAAATGTTTCTGGTTGAAGAGAATGAACTCAAGAAAGTTGATGCTGAATTACCTAGTGACCTTCGTCCTATTCCAAGCACAATGAAAATCCACCAGGTATACGAGTGTATTTTAAACCCATTAATCTTTATGAAAATGCTCGTCACGTGTTACAGTTTAAATTTATTATTAGAATAATAAATACGATAACAAATAATAATTATAATCATAACAATCATAATCATAGTAATAATAATCATATTGATAAGGTATATAATTATAATGTATATCTAATTAAAATATATTGAATAACAATATTTATAATATTGACGATAATAATAAAAAGTAATCATTATTATAATGTAATTAAAATTCATATTATAATTAAAAAATAGAATGATGAATAATAATCTAAAAAATCTGTCACACTTTTTTTCACATTTCAGATGATCATTGAGGGTCCGGATTCATTCGCTACGAAAGTGGTGTCATGTTTCTGTAAGCATCCAACAACGTTATTGTGTGACTGTTATCAGCCAGATACTCACCAGTTGCCCCCGAGAAAGGTTGGTTCCGTATTATTAGAATATAATAATCATATAAACATTTCTTAAGTTACGACAATTAACTGATGGTATTGGAACTATGACAATGTTAGGCGATTATAAACTGCAATTTTAATATAAACCCATTACTAGAAGGGGGCTGCAAAACCTGTCAAATAATATTTGTTTTCCGAATTAAAGCTTAGTTAAATTCAACCGTTTCAAAAGATGAAAACTTTAAATCTGATTTTCTGATTTCAGTTGCCAGCAGACGATGAAGGAAAGCAATTGAAACAAGCTACTGAAGAGACGTCTAAGGTAAAGACGTCTATGGTAGAAAAGGCAAGTTCCATTCAAAATTACATGTGTGTGGCCTTTCTAAAAACATGCGCTGTTTACTAATACAAATTAAGTTTTGAGCATTTTTGTAAAAAGTATAACCCGTATTAATGTGTAGCAAACATTTGTAATTACTTTTCTAGGACGTCAATTTTGCATGTCAATTACAATCAATATGCCATTTATTTGAGATTGTTTTACCATTTATTTTCAGGAGATAACAGTTCTGGAAAAAATTGTATGTGTAGAGGAATCTCTCGTTGGAGGATATGTGGTCGTAAACTATGATGGTATGCCATACCCTGGTGTTGTGCAAGCTGTCGCTGAAAATGATCTTGAAGTACAGGTTAGGCAATCTTTTTTTAAATATAAGAGGTTTATTTTGTGAATTAAAAATATACTCATTTAAATCCGCAGGTCCCTAAAATATATATTTACTTCAACATTATAATGTCAATGGCATTTACTACATACTATATAATTTTATTGTATGACAATAACTTCATATTAGATCACCTTACAATTACGACCAAATCAAATCGTCTCCAAAATTTGTAAAACTTGACCATAACTGCTATTATCGCAAAAATATAAGTATTATTGACAGATCTAAAATCTAAATAAGAGAAATTCCATGCGTCTCCATTTTCATCAATCTGTTCTATAATAAATATGATATCGTTAATCTCAGGTTATGCACAGAATCGGCAGAAATCGCTTCTTCTGGCCGAGGATGGAAGATGTGCTGTGGTATAGCCAGGACAAAATTATAACACTGCTCCAAAAAGAACCAGAGCAAGTTACGTCAAGACACCGACAGATACCACCTCATCTGTGGATGTTAATTGAACAAGAACTCGGCCTTTAAATGGCATTAAAACAAAACTAACACTTTTGAGCAACCAAAACTATACAACACAAATATCATATGTGTTGGGTATAAACGAAATTAAATGTTACTAGGACATTTGTGTGATATTGGTCTTGTCAACCCTTGAAAAAAAAAACAAATTCGGCATCGTCTCATGTGGCATTTTGTTTTTAGGGTTATCAAGATCAGTGTCAAACATGCTGCCATGAAACATGAATAAGCGAATTAATATGTTTATAATGTTAGCAGATGTGTTGTGTTTTACATAAATTGTTTCCAGTTTGTGTTACATGTAGCCATGTAATATGAATAAGCCAATTAATATGTTTTTAAT
The DNA here is from genome assembly GCF_020536995.1 of Dreissena polymorpha. Taxonomy (NCBI): domain Eukaryota; kingdom Metazoa; phylum Mollusca; class Bivalvia; order Myida; family Dreissenidae; genus Dreissena; species Dreissena polymorpha. The sequence continues at coordinate 159,127,168 of NC_068355.1, forward strand.
GTTAGCAAATGTGTTGTGTTTAACATAAATTGTTTCGAGTTTGTGTTACATGATGTTATCACTACCGTTACCAATTTGAAAATACCGTTACGATTTATCATTACCGTAACAGCAAAGTTTAAGTGATTTCTAAGAATAAGGCTCATATTCTTGTTTTGTAATCTGTGACCTCAGTTAATAATAGGTTGAATATTATGTGTATGTGCAAGAGCCGTCTCGAATGTTTCGCTTGATAAATGGCAATGAAAAAGTAAAAGTGCGCATTTTTGTAGTATTTGGAAATTCTTGCGTACATGTATAAGTCTTGGGTACATTATTCATAACATGTTTTCAAAAGCGGCTGTATTTAAAACATGAAAATGATATTTCTTCATAAAATCGATAATTTTGTAGCACTAGCTATTATTTGTTAAATAAAGCATGTTTTATTATTTGTAACGGTAGTGATATTTTTTCTTGACAGATGTTCAATAAAATAATATGATTTTCATAGTTTTTGTGATCAATTCGCCCAATACCTAAAAGGCCATGCGATTAATATATTTCAATCATATAAACCTTTCTAAACGTTTATTGCAAGCTATGTATTCACACGTATCAAGTGGTTTCTCTCGTACGTTTTTTATATATTGACTGGCATATTATCAGCCGGTTCTGGTCGGATGAATTTTCACAGACTTATGGCCCTTTGAAAATTTCCAGTAACTGTGCATATAGTACAATTCTTGTTCGGGCTATTTCTCAGCAACTAATGACCGGAATTAAATGAAACTTTATGGGAGCTTTACTACCAAGAGGACACTTGCATTTTGTCAGCCAGTTATGGTCCGATAATTTTTCACAGACTTATGTCCCTTTGAAATTTTCCATTAACTGTACATATAGTGCAATTCTTGTCCGGGCTATTTCTCAGCAAACAATGACTGGAATTCAATGAAACTTTATGGGAAGCTTCACTACCAAAAGGAAATGTGCATGTTATCAGCCGGTTCTCGTCGGATGATTTTTCACAGAGTTATGGCAATTTGAAATTTTCCATTGTACATAATTATTGTGCAATTCTTGTCCGAGCTATTTCTCAGCAACATATTACGGGAATTCAATGAAACTTTATGGGAACTTCACTTCCAACTGGAGATGTGCATATCATCAGCCGGTTATGGTCGGATGACTTTTCACAGAGTTATGGCCCTTGGAAATTATCTATAAACAGTACATATAGTGCAATTCTTGTCCGGGCTATTTCTCCCCAACTACTGACTGGAATACAACGAAGCTTTATGGGAAGCTTAACTACCTTGAGGAGATGCGCATGCTGTTAGTGAGTTCTTGTTAGATGATTTATTTAGAGAGTTATGGCCCTTTTAAATTTACCATTAACAGTACATATAGCCCAATTCTTGTCTGGGAATTTACTCAGCAACTAATGACTGGCATTCAATGAAACTTTATGGGAAGCTTAACTACCTTTACGAGATGCACATATTATTAGTGGGTTTTGGTAAGATGATTTTTCACAGAGTTATGGCCCTTTGAAATTTTCCATTTACTGTAAATATAGTGCAATTCTTGTCCGGGCTATTCCTCAGCAGTTAATGACTGGAATTCAATGAAACTTTATGGGAAGCTTCACTACCATTAGGAGATTGGCATATTATCAGCGAGTTTTGGTCTGCTGATTTTTCTTAGATATACGGTCCTTTTATTTTTTTTTTCATTAGTGTTCACATAACGCATTTCTTATTCGCGCTGTTTTAAAACAACTTATGACTGCGATTCAATTAAACTTTATTAATAACCTGCGGTTTTGCTTGGTTTTATATCTTCTTTTTTTTGCTCTGGCTCCAATGAAGATAATAACATGGAAATTTAAGGTAACGCCTTTTAAACTGCTGAAAGCTCTGATAAGAGAAATTTAGATTTGAAGCTTTATTGTACCTTTTTATAAATCGGTCATTCGTGACGGTTCATATTATATGATCACCCATGGTGGTAGGGTGGCGGGGGGCGTCCCAGATGATATCAGCTCAATAACTCAAGTGCCCTGAAGTATTCTGAAAAGAAGTATGACCAGACAATTCAGCTGAAACATTGAACTTGGAGATTGAATTTCATCTACAAATATCTATGGTAAGTAAAAACTCAGGTTTATTATATGATAATCATTATTTAGTGCTGTATTCTGTAATAAGTCCCCTATCGGTTTCACCCGCCCTGGGGGTAACAAATTTGATCGGGGACTTAGAAGATCTATTTTTTGTAAAATTTAAAACTCTTCTCTATAACCATATGGCCTAGGGCTACCAAATTTGGTAAGAAGTGACATCTAATAGTCCTCTACCAAAATACTTCAAATCATGCTCCTAGGGTCAAATTTGATCCTGCCCTGGGGCTAACGAAATTGAACATTCGCTTATATAGGGCCTATTTTGAAAACACTTCAAATCTTCTTGTCCATAACATATGACCTAGGTCTACCACATTTTGTATGAAGTGAGATGTAATAGTCCTCTACAAAGTTTGTTCAAATTATGCCCCTGGGATTAAATTTGACCCCGCCTCAGGGGTCAAACACATTAAATATACACTTATATAGGGCCTATTTTGTAGTATTTGTACATGCTGCGATGTTTTGTCCCATCTATTTTTTCAGCAGTGGAGCGATACAGTGCCATGATGGCCCTCTCGTTTCATAAAACTTGAAACATGGACAGATGGCAATATGGAGTTATGCACGTCATTTCATTTTGTTTCTACGCCAAGAATTCTGGTTGCTATGGCAACAAATAGACTAGCTACCGGTACCTTTTCTGGATCCTGCTATAACTTTAAAGTAACATTACTACTCAAAATCAACGAACATTTCTTACAATTGTTCGTAAAATAAACTCAATCAATTAACAATCAGTGTTCCGTATGGCAAATGCCAAAATTTCAACGCCAGATGTGGTCTGGTAAAATAGATGTTTGTAGATACAAAATGCTCGTTTTTATTATTTTTTTTCGTTGATTTTGAGCGTAATAGAGACTTTTAAAGTTCTTCATATTTTTTCATTAAACTTGAAACACGGACAGATTGCAATATGGAGATTATGCATGTCATTTCATTTTGTTCCTACGTCAAGAATTCTGGTTGCTATGGCAACAAATAGACTAGCTCCCAGTAGGGGACTTTTATTGCTTAGTAATAGTCTTGTTTTCACTATCTTAGTTTAAATGGAGGTTCTCAAGTTTTTTTCATCAAATAAGTGAAACACAATTATTTGAAAAAACAGTTTTCTCAAGAGAAGTGTGACCAGAGGTAAGCAGTAAAATTGAAGCTGGAAAATGAATTTCTTCTACAAATCAATATGGTAAGTAAAAATTATTATATGATAATCACTTATGTTGTGCTGTGTTCATTTAGTTTTCACTATCTCTGTTTAAACCCACATATAGCCTCTACACCTATAAGTTCGTGCATCTTAAACTTCAAAGGCATATATTTCCTGAAAAATCATTACATGTGTAGACAATAACTAAACTTGATATATACTTAATGATTATTCTTTTGTTTAACAAATAACGATTGAAATATGTTGGTTTTCAGATAATAATAATGGGGTAACGTACTTTAAACATTTATGTACATCCTAGTCTGCGTCACACAGAATTACCCTATAAGATCGTGCACCGATTTTGATGACGTCATATAGAGGCCCATGGATGTGTTTATAATAACCGATTGATGTTTTTGTGTATATGTTTATTTGTATTAAATATGTGTTGTTTTAAATGAATTTCGTGAATAAACTGTATTGAACAGAATGGTTTAAACAAAACTGGTTTTCATAAAAACGAAATATCAACTCTGATAACTGTATTCAGAGGTCTAGATAATGTGTATTTACTAACGGAAAATATCTAAATTAAATTCTATTCACACTGAGGGCATAAAAAGCTGTCACCCCTTCTAATGACAGTTGTTTTATGACAAAATAGCAAATGGACACAGTGAGAACATTTATCACAATAGACCCAGGTAACGATCGTAACGTATGGTCTCGTGTCATCATTTGAGAGGGGGGTAACATTTTCCGCATACACAGCATACTTTAATTGTAATGTTATGCTAAGTACTCATAACAGAGAGCACAATACAAATTCGAGACGGGCCTCCAAGGGAAACTACCCATACAGCATATAACGATCAAAACATTGCCGCGTCCGTCTGGTGAAGGATTTTAAACATTATTTAGACTATTTGTATGGGAACGAGGTCAAACGGGACAATTTATTTAATATGTTTTGTTTTGTCCCCATGATTGTTGTCTTATCGGCTGTGGAAATTCTCGCGTAACAAAATCGAACAGTTTTCGGGCACGCGCGTTCGAACGTTGCTTAGAAGTTTACGTCATAAAAAAGTACAAGATTTGATAGGGCTGCACGAAGTTATAGGAATAGAGGATATATTGTCAACCTGATTGTTGTATTTCTGCACTCATCTATGTAAACTGAATTCGTTTTGATAGAATACAAGTACAATTTCTCATAAGCTTTCCACAATTATATATTGTTTATATTATATTATAACGGAAATAACCCTTATTTTAAAACAATTTACTACAAAAATGTGTACGCATTTATTTGCGGTTATGCTTCTATAAAGTAAGTGATTGAAAATAAAAATAAAATTCTTGGCAAGATGGTAAAACCAGAATAACCACCCTATATAAACGACTAATGTTCCGTTAAAATATAAGTTATCACTGCCAAATAAATGTCTTATACTTTTTTCAAACCCATTCACCTATTGTGTTATATTCGTTACAAACTACATTATGTATGTACACAAGTGCCAAATCTGCCCATCGTGTGTCAAAGAGTAAATGGGTTCAACAATTTCCGGTTTCGGCAGATTAAAGCTCCTTAGAAAATTCCCCACGCTTAGCACCTGTTTAATTGGACAATTGGGAACCGGTTCAGGGCAGTTTCTGTATGTTTACATTTAGGATTGGTGAATTTATGTAGTGTACTGAAATAGTCGGATTTCATTCGAAGGTAAATCTGGTTTTGGAGACAGATTTTTCTCAGATTAAAACTCGTCATTTAGTGATCATGCTCGTTGGGCTTTTTGGAGCCATGGCCGATTCGCGATATATTGGAAATCGCAATATATCGAATCGCGATGTATTGGATCTGTTGTGTATTATCTGTTAACCATTTTGTCATGTCACATTATAAGCTACATTTATAATACGCCATATGCAGGTCCGGTTCAGAAGGCAACGGATACCTTCCGATCCGGACACTAACATCGCGCCGAAAATTAAGAGTTCGGTTTAAACATTATTTAAACAGGAATAGGTGGTGCGGACTCGGATCAGATAAAATGCTCGTAATCAGATCCGGAACTCAACCTAATGTCAATGTAATTTAATCTTTGTTCTTTAATATAACTATGAAACCAATTGGCATGCGGGTAAAACGTTATTTGTATTATAAAAGACGGAGCTATGCACGTGCTCTCACATAATTGGATGATTTTCGCTGAGTAACAAACACGCGCTCGGTTAAGGATTCCGCATCTTTTAACAAAGGATTCCAAAATTTTTCGGCTTTATCATCACTTCTTCATAAGAATCGGCTTCCCTTTAATGGCGTCAAACTGTCAACCGTCTTGCAAATATTCTCGAGACTTTCATTAGTCATTGATTCTTTGTTAAAGCAATACCTGTTACAGCCACTTCTCTAAAGTCAGACCAAACTTTTGCGGCAAAACATTATACAGGTACGCTTTCTTTATTCTCCTTTTTTCTCACATAGTTTTGACTTGCTTAATTTTTATCAAGGTTAGGTCATCGCAACTGTCTGTGTTTTCCTTTGTATACGCCCTAAGGGTCGTATAATATAAGATATGGCGTGCCTCTGTCTTTCCGTCGGTTAGCAAAATATTGTGTGCAATTAGTAAAAGTGCAATATAAAAGAACAACAACTCTTCTCTTTAGTTTTGTAATTTGTTAAAATGTCTTTATAAAACATCCTGGTTGTGTAGATCTCAATGAGGAAAAATACAATGTGCAAGAACCTAATACCTCCTCTTTCTTAGTTAATAGTTATTGACCTTTGTAATTTTTGTATGTTGTTATCTGTTCTATGCTTTATCTCAAAAACTATACAAGATTTTATATAAAACATGCTCATAACAATCAATTTATACTTTTGTTAAATCTTTACAATGTTAATTGATTTTCTAAAAATATGTTATCTGCATTTTAGCTCACCTGAGCTAGCTCAGGGTGAGCTTTTGGGATACTTGAATGTGCGTCGTCCGTCGTCAACAATAAGCTTGTGACCATACTAGAAGTCAGTTTTGGTCCAATCTTCATGAAACTCGGTCAGAATGATTGTCCTGTATGGCAAGCGGTTCGACGCATAATCCCAAGAAACTAGGTTTCTCATGAGAAACTATGTTTTCAGAATGAGAACCTAGGTTCTCAGAATTAGAACCTAGGTTCTTATGAGAACCTAGGTTTTCAAATGAGAACATAGGTTCTCATGAGAACCTAGGTTTTCAAATGAGAACCTAGGTTCTTTTCAAAACCTAGGATACCAAACGAGAACTTAAGTTCTCAGAATGAGAACCTAGGTTCTCATGAGAACCAAAGTTCTATGTGTCTATGAGAACCTAGGTTCTCATGAAAAACCTAGTTTCTCATAAAAACCTAGGTTCTCAAGCGTAAACCAAGGTTTTCAAATGAGAACCTAGGTTCTCATGAGAAACCTGGTTTCTTGGGATTTCATAAACCTTGGTTCTCATGAGAACCTAGGTTCTCATGAGAACCTAGGTTCTCGTGAGAAACCTGGTTTCTTGGGATTTAAATAACCTAGGTTCTCATGAGAACCTAGGTTCTCTGAGAACCTAGGTTCTCTGAGAACCTAGGTTCTCAGAGAACTTAGGTTTTCAGAGAACCTAGGTTCTCTGAGAAACCTAGTTTCTTGGGATTATGCGTCGAACCGCGTGCCATAATTAACCTCCAGTTGTCTCCCATTGCTTAGTACACGCTGGTGGCATATGTGTAACATGAATAGAAATAGGCGTGAAAACGTGAATGTTTCTCCCCAAGAGCATTTTCTGAACAATGTTCAGACAATGCTCAGTAATATTCTGCGAAACGTGGATAGCGGAATGGTCGAGGACGACAAAGTCGCAGCCAGGGCGACTATTGAGAAAATCCGGTAAGAATTTTTACATTTTCGGATAACTAAAAGAGTAGATACTTTTTAATTTAGTGCATCGTTTAAACAATCACAAATCAAACAATAACGACAGAACTTTTATTGATTAAAAGAACTTACTACACTATTATTTTCTCATTCGCGTGATATATATTTACTCTAGCTACATATTTGTATGCAGGCTTCTATTGATCCATTTTGTAATTAAAGTATTCATTACATGTGCATAGTGCATTAATGACGATAAAAGACTTAAAAACGAAACTACGTTTTTGTTTAATTGTTATGTTTCGTTAATTTTTTAAAAGAAAGTTTAATTAGTAAATCACTATTATTTTGCAATTGTGTATATTCTATTCGCTCGGTAATCCACATATTAAAAAATACATATCAGAATATATATGCCCGAGTCTGCCCCCACACATACTACCTTTTCTATTTCATATAGTACCCGTTGTAAAATAGAATATGTAATAATGTATGTAGATATTATAGCGGATGACAATAAGGTTTAATTTAGATTTTGAAGTCGTGACCATTGTATCGGCATGTGGTTTAATTAAAAACATTATACCTCAAATTCATATATAAATAAATAATCCTGCACTCACTGCAAAACGTGAAAGTGCTCGTTACTGTTGTTTGCATCATCTTGTTAGTATTTGGCATAATATTATCTCTGTATGTAAATTGGCAGAATCAGTAGGCCTCTAACCCAAGCATATTTTTAGTTTAAAAAGATCTGATTAATCACTATGCTTTAGCCACTAGTGTCAAGATTGTGTAACTATTGTCTCATGCTCTTGCAGGACGAATTGTCACCGCATGCTTGGCACAATGCAGCCTGGACTACTAGAAAATATAATATCAAACCTCACAGACGTTGTACACCAGATAAATAAGTTAATGCGCCACATGATGTCCAAGATACAAACAATGGTATTTATTGTTATACAATTCTGCTTCGAAGTTCAACGTTACTAAAATCATTAAATAATGATTGTATATTATACCGATAACATTAGTTAATTACCAGAACAGAACAGAACAGAACTGTATTTCAAACATACGATTTGAACAATTTCCCAACCCATATTAGCCTACGCAGGCCCGATGATCCATTGAATAGTTTTTTGCAATTGAAATTTACCCTGATCAGACAGCTCATGCAAGATCTGTCTGATCAAGGCATACTTTATTTGCTTATATGTGGCGTAGCTATTATTATGCTATAAAACAAAACTATCAAATATAGGTCGAATACATGAAACAAATTCATGCCCGATTAAACTTACAATAAAATTAAATCACACACGAATTGCTATACTTGACATTAGATAACCTTTACAATCATGACAACAATTGGAGTCGCCGTTTGATAATTAAGTTTCGATGTCGCCTGCTTTTGTGTTGAAATTCAATATATCTTGCTATGGAAAGGCGTCCTGACATCGGAGGTGTCTCAGGTGTCTCCCCAACAAATGAAGATAATTTTTAGGAAATATTGACAATATGTTTTTTTTGTGATATTTTAATACACCAAACTCTGAAACCTGAAAATTGGAATTATTAATTTTCTAATATATATTGCTCTGTATGATGTTAATTATAATCAAAACAAAGTGATCAGTTTTAAAAGTGATTTTTAGCTGACTATTATATATTAAATATATATATAGTGGAGCTATCCTACTCACCCCGGCGTCGGCGTCCCCGTTAGCGTTAGCGTGCAAATGTTAAAGTTTGCGTACTTCCCCAAATATTTCCTATGTCCCTTGACATATTGCTTTCATATGTTGCATACTTAACCAATATGAACCCAACCTATAAACAAGAGCAGAAAACTGTATTAAGCATTTTGACAGAATTATGTCCCTTTTTTCACTTAGGAAATATTTGGGGTTGGGTGGTACGCAAACTTTAACATAGATTTATCAATAATTTGCATATTCTATGCCACTTGACATATTGCTTTTATATTTTGCATACTTCTTTACCAACATGACACCAACCTATAAACAAGAGCAGGCAACTGTATCAAGCATTTTGTAACAATTATGGCCCTTTTTTCACTTAGATTTTCTATGTTAAAGTTTGCGTACCACCTCAAATATTTTCTATACCCCTTGATATATTGATTTTATATTTTGCATACTTCTTTACTAACTATACCCAAACCTATAAACAAGAGCTTACAACTGTATCAAGCATTTTGTAAGAATTATGGCCCTTTTCCATTTACAATATGCATATTACTTTAGTTACATTGCCATAACTTCTTTATTTATGATTAGATTTTATTAATACTTTGACAAAACAACACTTACCTGAATACCACAATGGATTCCACCCAAACAATACCCCACGCCCCAACCCATTTTTGAAAGATCATCTAATAAATGACCACACCCCACATTATACCCCCTCTTAACCCCCCACCCCCTCCCACCCATACCCCCCCCCCAAATTTTTTTATTTTTTTTATTTTTTTTTTCCTTTTTCTTATTAGCTCACTTGAGCAAAACGTGCTCATGGTGAGATTTTGTGATCGGCTTTGTGTCTGTCGTCCGTCGTGCGTATTCCGTCGTCAACATTTTGCCTTGTGAACACTCTAGAGGCCACATTTATTGTATGATCTAAATGAAATTTGGTCAGAACATTTGTCCCATTGATACCTCGACTGAGTTCGAAACTGGGTCATGCTGGGACAAAAAGTAGGTCACTAGGTCAAAAAAAAGAGAAAAACCTTGTGAACACTGTAGAAGTCACATTTGATGCCCAATATTCATGTAACTTTGTCAAAATGTTTGTCTAAATGACATGTTGCTTGAGTTCAAAAATAGTTTCGGTCCGTTGAAAAACATGGCCGCCAGGGTGCGGGCAGTATTCCTTATATGGCTATAGAGAAACCTTGTGAACATTCTAGAAGTCACAAGTTTTGCCCAATCATCATGAAACGTGGTAAAACATTGGTTTCATTTATATCTCGGACGAGTTCGAAAATGGTCCAGATCGGTGAAAAAACATGGCCGCCAGGGGGCGGGGCAGTTTTCCTTATATGGCTATAGTAAAACCTTGTTAACACTCTAGAGGCCACATTAATTGTCCAATCTTCATGAAATTTGGTCAGAAGATTGGTCTTTATGATATCTTAGATTATTTAGAAAATGGTTACTTTTGCTTGAAAAACATGGCTGCCAAGGGGCGGGGCATTTTTCCTTATATGGCAATATATGGCTATAGTAAAACCTTGTGAACACTCTAGAGGCCACATTTATTGTCCAATCTTCATGAAATTTGGTCAGAAGATTGGTCTCAATGATATCTTGGATGAGTTCGAATATGGTCACGTTTGCTTGAAAAACATGGTTGCCAAGTGGCGGGGCATTTTTCCTTAAATGGCTATATATGGCTATAGTAAAATCTTGTTAACACTCTAGAGGCCACAATTATTTTCCGATCTTCATGAAACTTGGTCAGAAGATTTGTCCTAATGATATCTTGGATGAGTTGGAAAATGGTTTCGGTTGCTTAAAAAAATTTCCATCAGGGGGCGGGGCATTTTTCCTAATATGGCTATATATCATGCTTTTGTAAAACCTTGTTAACACTCTAGAGGCCACATTTATTGTCCGATCATCATGAAACTTGGTCAGATGATTTGTCCCAATGATATCTTGGATGAGTTCGAAAATGGTTCCTGTTGGTGGAAAAACATGGCCGCTAAGGGGGCGTGGCATTTTTCCTTATATAGCTATAGTTAAACCTTGTTAACACTCTAGAAGCCGTATTTATTGTACGATCATCATGAAACTTTGTCAGAAGATTTGTCCCAATGATATTTTGGACAAGTTCGAAAATGGTTCCAGTTGCTTGAAAAACATGGCCACCAGTGGGCAGGGCATTTTTCCTTAAACGGGCTTATGAATCTTCATGAAACATTGTCAGTATATTTGTTTAAATGATATCTTGGATGTGTATGAAAATGGTTCTGGTCTGTTGAAAAACGTGTCTGCCAGAGTGTTCACTAGTCATGAAAATTGGTGAGAACATTTTGTTCTAATGACATCTTGGGCTGCACAGAACAGGTCAGTTCCTTTGAATCTCAGGTGAGCGACTTTGGGCCTTTCAGGCCCTCTTGTTTTTGAAAGATCGTCTAATAAGTTATTGAATATGAACAATTTTTCCATGATGGCTTACGTTATACTGTCAAGCACTGGAATAGTCGAGTGCGCTGTCCTCTGACAGCTCTTGTTTTGTAACGAGACTCTCAATTACTATCCAACTGTTGGCACAGGTCGCTTTTTAATCATGTTTTCCCAATTTTCCAGTTTATTTTTCCATTGTATTTTAAATTTTTAATGGAGAAATGTATTATACTGTAAAGTGTTGCACAACCTAAAAAGATGCTCTCTACACTTATGTTATATCTCTTCGTCTTAGGCGGGTTTCGGATAAGACTTGGTGCGCGGGGACCACCGAATTACCAAATAGATCAAGACCAATTGCAGCTTCTACTGGATAGGGGATTCACAGTGAAGAGAATCGCCGAGGATGGTCTTCTCGGAAGCAAAATGCACAAGTTAGACACTTTCCAGTTTAGATTTGCTTGTAAAAAATGTATCAGTCTGCAGCCTGTGGTGATAATGCCATAATCTTCTTCCTTAGTTGTATAATACATGAATTTCTGCTAAATATACAAGTCTGCGTAAGTCAAAATATTCAAACGGTTTGAATTTTGTGTTGATTGACACGTTATTCCTACTTAATTGTTATATATCTTTATTTCCTCCGAGTGTTGGATAGAAGAGAAGATTAATACATATAGTACATGTAGCAGCAATTTAAAATTGAAATGTATGTTTCATCAAGCTACCTTGGATATCAATTATTTGCCATTATTCCTTCTCTTATATGAAACGAAATAACTAGAGACTTTTAAAACCGACAGTATTGATATAAGTAGTCTAATGTATGTAATTAATGTTTAGTGCAAAGTATTTTTATTTCTATCGAACAAATGAAAATACACAGTACGAACATTACTTGTCTGCAAGCATATGTAGACGTGTCTATTTGTTATTTCTTTACTTTTTAGGAGCACTCTATTCAGATTCATGAGGCTAAATAGAATTCTGCAGCCTAGGATAGCATTAAATGTATCTGATGATGTAGTGAGAGATGTAATGTCCAGATATATAATGGATCACCCAAATTCTGGTAAGTTTAGTAGGTACCTTGCACTTGAAGATTATACAAGAAAATGCAAGTAACAGCGGATAATTTCAAATCAATAACTGATTAATCAAATCAACAATTAACTAATTTATTAATGTTTGGTAAATTGAAATAAATAGAAAAAGATGAGTGGCAATGACACTCATAAGCATCGTCTAAAAAGGAAGAAAAACTACAATGGAAAATTATTTAGCCATTTAACGCAGTCTTTGTAAGAAATACATATGTAGCGAGTTAAAGTTTCGCAGGATCTCTTATTACACGAGCAGTATTGCTTCAATGCCAATCAAAGTGATCATGGTTAGGGTCCTGTAGAACAACCCTTTTATATTTATGTTCCCGATTGCAGCCTAATTGCTTGACACATATCGCTCTTCTCCAGTTTGATAAAGTTTGACCTTGAATATTATGTGAACTTTTATTAGGCAAAATGTTTAGAATTTTAAACTGTTAATGGTGTCTTATAATTCTAATGAAGGAATGGCTATGTTTTATGTGAAATGTTGTAATTGTAAATATATGTCATTGTAAAACAAAGATGAGACTTAAGTAAAATATGAGTTGAGTTGAGTTGACTAATAATGATCCCGACGCTCCGAATCGGAGCGGCGGGGATTATGTGGTTATCTCCGCCGTCTGTGTGTGCGTGCGTGCATCCGTCCTGGCCACTATTTCCTCCTACACTATTAGCAATAGAAGCACGTGGTAGCTATGAGCGTATGTGCGACAGTGCACTATTTTTTGGAATTTTGATCTGACCCCTGGGTCAAAAGTTATGGTGGTTAGGATGGGGCGGGGTCAGAGATGTTCACTCATTTTTTAGGTTATTTTACATTTACTGCACCGATTTACTTCAAATTGATACTGAACGTCTCTTATGACAACAGGGTCACTCTCAACTATCCATGACCCCGGTACCCACCCAGAAGCTCCGCCCACATAGGCCACGTATACCCAAAGTTGTGTTTTATTATTACTTCTTCCTTTAATCACCAATTTACTACAAATTGATACTGAACATCACTTATGACAATACGGTAAATCTCAACTATGCATGGCCCCATTACCAACCCTGGGATGCCCCGCCCATATAGGCCACGCCCACCCAAAATTGCGTTTTAACATAACTTCTTCATTTATGCACCAGCTGAATTCAAATTTATATTGAACATCTCTTATGACAACACGGTCACTCTTAACTATTCATGACCCCATAACCCAACCCAAGGCGAAGCCCAAATAGGCCACACCCACCAAAAATTCATTTATTGTGGTTTACTTCAAATTGTTACTTACATCTCTTATGACTCGACGGTCATTCTCAACTATCCATAACTTTGAAATAACTGGATTGCATTACTGAAAACATGCGGTGTGGGATAAGCGTCCGCCGCGGCCTTGCCATTTCTAGTTCAAAACTGCGATACATTCTGACACAAAATATTAAGTTTGTATTCAATACAGTGATTCCCATTGTTCATTGTTACACTTCCGCGTTTAATTATCTGATAATTATGCAATCAGTACATTTTAACGGATGCAAAATTTTAAAACAATTTGTATCATACTTTTCATCATACAAACATAGTAAAAATAAGGTATGTGACTTTGAGACGTACTCGAATGTTTTATGATATCCTGGTTGTGATGTAATTGTGTATGGTTATAGGTTCAGAGGAGATAAAGGCTTATCTTCGAACACGAGAGCCACCCATGGTTGTTAATAGAGACAGAGTTCGTGCGATACTAGCTGAACTGAACCCAGTTGGCGTTGCAACACGATGGGCTCAAGTGGTGTCTAGGAGACGCTACTCCGTCCCAGAGCCAAACTCACTGTGGCATATAGACAGCCATCACTCATTAGTGCGGTAAGTTTCAAGATAACACGCAGCAGTGTGTTATCGATGGCCCAGCGGCGGTACGACGGCCCGCCACTGTATGCTACTGAATTTGTATTCCTGTCAGCAAAGTAAGCCTTAAATAAGTATCAAAAACTGCGTTGTCGCAAGTTGGCCATTTTTTATTAACCCGCGGAAAGATCCGGGTGAACTACATTTGTATTAGGATTATTTGGTATAAAATATATGGAGAATCTTAGCACCCAACATGAACAAGGATACCAAATTTTGGCCCAATTTACTCAACACTAGTTCAGAATGTTAGTTATAATTTAATGACAATGGGTCATGGGAACTAGAATAAATATTGATTTAAAAGTCTTGTGTTTATTTTAAGACTACAAAAAGGTTTATGTCAATGGATTGCTTCCACTTTTACAACAATGCAGCTGATACTTAGCGAAAACAACAAAATATTTATCTTTTATTGATTATTCTCCTATGTTTTCAGCTATGGTATTTACATCCACGGCGGCATCGACGGGAACAGCCGGCTGATACCATACCTGAAAGCTGCACCATACAATACTGCTAGAGTTGCCTTTGAGGCTTTCACGTTTGAGATCAGGAGCTACGGAATCCCCAGCAGAATTCGGGTTGACGGAGGAGTGGAAAATGTCCTTATTAAGAGATTCATGACCATTGCGAACGGTGATGGCCGAGGAAGTGCAATTGAAGGAAAATCCGAACATAATCAAAGGATTGAACAATTATGGAGAGACGTTTTCCAAAAAGTGGTGTTTACTTTCTACCAGTGCCTTCATGCTCTCGAGGATTCAGGCGCCTTAAATCTTGATGATCCGAAACACATTTTCTGTGCTCAGGCTGTTGTTCTCGCACGGCTTATTCACTCATTGGAGTGTTGGCGCCGTGCTAGAAACAACCAGGCCATTAGGACAGAGCACAACCAAACTCCTGAGCAGTTGTGGATATCTCGGCTTGTACCTGCCCTACAGCAGTCGGATTCCACTGCTGTAAGGAATCTCAGGACAGACAGAGATATCCCTGCATTAGTTCAGGAGGTATTGCCAGATGCCTACTTTGACGGGTCGGTGTTCATCACCCCCAGAGCATCAGATGCGGTACCTCATGAGGCATTACAAGGCATCAGGCAATTCGACTTGTTGAGAGAGACCAATGATTATGCAATTCAGCTGTATGGCGAAGTGTTAGAATACATTACATCGCTGTGACACAAGTACAGTTGTCAATGTTTCTCGGAATTAATTCAAAGTTTATTGGCTCAAACATTTTACAATGTCCATCGCCATTAACTAATATGGCGGTTGTAAATAAACAATATATGAGAAAAGCATGGTATAAACGTATATATGATAAAGACATATCTAACTAACATCAGTTGAGCTTTGGTTAAAGATGTTTCGGTCTGAATTTGTGTAAATTTTGTCTGTTTACGTTGGTGAATATTGTCTTAAATGTTGTTATAGTTAATGAAAATTGTTACTCCGTACGATTTTGGTGGGCCGCGATTTCTGCTGACGTCGCGTTGTTACCATTTTTTTCAATTTAATTGCGATCGTAAATGATGCATTACGGTCGTAAAAAGAATGTGGTTGCTTCGAAACTTTCCAAATAGTAAACATGTTTGTTTTTACAAGATAGTCAATATTTCAAAATATTGTGTGGTTAATACATATCAATTTTGTTTTCTTTTTAATTCGAAAATAATACATAAATACCCTATGTTACAGGCTGCGATTGCCGCAAAATCAAACGTTAAAGCCATCGTTATCGTGATTTGATTCACTCTATCTAGATCCTGGACGCATTAACGGCGTCTTTTTGAGTTCTGCGTGATTATCTCACACCTTGGAAAGTATTTACTTGAGAATTAATTTCAGTTAGGAATCGAAGCGTAATTTCCAAGTGAAAAGCTAAAGCCAGGTTTTCCTCTGACTTTTCTAACAGGTTAATTTTTTACAGGAAAAAAGGTCTCTGATAGTCTGATATGCCAGAAAATGTCAAAATAACGTTGTGAAATAAGTAAAATCTATACGAAATAAAGAGCAGTTCCATTGAGTAGTGTTCAGCCTTTTACCTAGCTGTTTTGAGATGTCCCCTATGAATATGTATTGTACATGCACTGTGTTGACAAATCTACTTTTTACATGCATCTACTTTTTTTCCCGTTGGAACGGTTCGACATCTTGAGACTGACCTTATACTGTGAAATTGGTATGCCCCCAAATGGCCATATAGTGATCGCACTGTCCGTCAAACCTTTTTTAAATATGCTCATAACTTCTATGTCTCTTAAGATATTAGCTTTATATGTGTATATGGACAAGGCCTTTCCATACACACAAGAAATTTAACCACTGTGACCTTGACTTTGAACTTAGGGTCCGCGTTGATTTAAACACAAAAATGTGAAATTCTTTTTTTTTGTTTACACTATTTGTGTCCTACAGTTTTCATTTAATCTTCATTAAACGTTCTATAAATGTTTTTGACATAAAATGGGGACCCAATTTGATAGTCATGTCACACCAGGCTTTTCAGAGTTATTGCAATTTGTTTATGAACAAGAGATGTGTTTGTCAGAAACACAATGTCTCCTATTGTGCCGCTTTGAAATAAAATTTCAATATATCATTTGGCAGGATTATAAATTATCTCCATTTTGAAAGCTGATTTCTGTGTGTATCAGAGTTTATATACAGGTCCTACTGGCCTCTTCCCGAGGTCTTTGTAGCCCGACCAAAGCTGATTTCTTCCCATGGATTGTATTTTAATACCTTGAAGGATGGCATTGACCTTTCACCACTCAAAATTTGCAGCTTCATGAGATACACATGCATGCCAAATATCAAGTTTCTATCTTCAATATTGCAAAAGTTATGGCCTATGTTAAAGTTTTCGGACGGACAGACACACAGTTCAACTGCTATATGACACCCTACCTGGGGCATAACAATGTGAAATTTGATGTTTCCACTTTCTTATTCATACAGTGTTCATCGAATCTTAACTGCCGTTTGTTATAGTCTGATGTAACAATGAGAGAAAAAACAAATATCATACACACATATAAGAAGTTTATTAACCAGTGTAATTATTGACTAGAGAACACACATTTCACATATAATAATATCAAAACATAGAAGACACAAGCACTACTGATAATCTTTCATCAGGTATGAATCACAGAGCCGGAGTAGTACATTCCACTGAACACCATGAGGTTACACACAAACAACTTTTTTATTCTGACCTTTCTACATAACCAGACAATTATAAGGAACATGAGCAATTTATGTCCCAATCTTACCGAATACCTAATCAGGAGCATGACCAGGCATTCATATAATAATGAATAATTGAAGAGGGGAAATCATGTCAAGGAAAATTAAGTTGTACCTATCTTGTTCACAAGCATGGTGCTGTGTAACCACTAAAGTTTCAGTTGAATGTACAAAGTATTGCCATCACAGTCAAGCCTCTGATTAAAAATATTGGGAAATATCCTCATAATTTTTTAAGCAATAATTTTCATAATATTGAGTCAGAAATGTTTTACATCACTTCCTATTTTTATAAGGAAATATTCAAGATTGACATGTTATCATCTCAAAAAACCAAGGATTTAAAAAATAAATTTTACAATTCTTAAAGAAAAGTAACAAATATATCATTTACAATTTTGTTAATAATGTCTAAAAAGAGCTGTCACCATAGGATGACACATGCCCCCTATAAATGTTTTGATAGAAGTTATGAGCATTTTACCATGATAAATCCTTGAAATGCACTAAGTGACCCAGTGACCTAGTTTTTGACCCGGCATGACCCATATTCAAAAATAACCTAGATATTGTGTAGATACAACTTCTGATCCAGTTTGGTAAAGATCGGATGAAAAGTATTTGAAATAGAGAGCGGACACGAAAAGTGTGACTGACAGACGGACAGTGCGAAAACTATATACATGTACCCCCTTTCTTCGAAAGGGGGCATACAAATCTTTTATGCTGAACGATGCGCACATAATCTGTAAAAAATAACCATCGTGTGGGTTGAAAACAATGCCAGTTATAACATATAAACAAGACCAATCACAGTCACAAGTCATCACAACAAAATCACAGTCAGACCCTCATACAGCATAGCACATGGTTGCCGGGAACATAGTCAATTTATGACCAGTGTCATGCACAAATTGGTCTTATGCCATATGTGGCCAGCATAGCTTTAGAAAAGCCTGCTCATTTGTGCAGTCTGCTGAGGAGCTACCCAGTCTGCTATGAAGTCACACTAGGATTCATTGTCTCATATGCAGACAGGGTAGCTGGAATTATGCTGGTTGCATTTGGCACAAGACTGATTTTCGCATGATGCAGCTCATGTCATATACAATACATACATTATTTAGTTATTATCAATCTCATTTGGAGCCACACATGCCACGATTTCAAATGTCCCTGGAGCATACACTCACATCAAGAAAACCTTACACGCAATCAACACACTAGATCATGTTATTACTTGTTTCTATTACTTCAAAGAAAACATGCATGATTAAACTACCGTTACTATTAAAGAAAAGTCTCTTATACATTCAATCTGATAAAAACCACTTATTTTGAACAGTCAGAAAAGCCATTAACTATTTTTCTGCCTACATGTTACTTCCTTTACAACACAATAATGTACATCCACCAAACTAAACCATATAACCTAAATTTTCATAAAACCATATGATTCCTTTAAAGCCCTGTACATAAGTTTGGAAATCATATCAGGGTTATTGACTCTTGGTAACCACAGCTGGATAGCACAAGTGGAAGCTGATGGAAGTCTGCCTTCACAAGTGTAGAAGTCCACATCTATCAACTTCGAAAATCCACAAGGTGGGAAACAGTCAGCCCCCGTCACAAAGGCAATAACTTCTGATAATGTTACATCAATGTCACCATCTAAAAAAAAGAGAGCATATTATAAGAAACAATAGGGAAATGATGCTCCTATAGTGCTCAACAGACCTGATGAACAAAGCAATGTGTAACTATATAAAGCTTTCCAAATATCAAAAGGTTTTGCTACGATTTGACCCTGGAACCTAGTTTTAAGCCCAGCATGACCCAGATTCAAATTTGACCTTGATATCATTCAGATAAATATTTGTATAAGATCATAACAAAAATAGCCTTTGCAGTGATCACTTAGCTTTTTTTAAGATTCAAGTCGGACCTAGTTTTTGACCCCATATAACCCAGATTCAAACTGGACCTAGATTATGGCTAGATATTGTTGATATGAACATTCTGAATGAAAATATAAAAATGAAAATTATTTTTTAATTTTTTTTTTTGGGGGGGGGGGATTCTGGGGTGGGGCATGGGGGATGGTTTGGGTGGAGTGCATTGTGGTTATGTCAGGTAAGTGTTGTTTTGTCAAAGTATGAACCAAATGCGATCATAAAGAAGTTATGGCAATTTAAGCAAAATGTTCAATTATCTAAGTATAAAAGGGGCCATAATTCTGTCAAAATGCTTGATACAGTTGTCTGCTCTTGTTTATAGATTGGGGGTTATGTTGGTAAAGAAGTATGCAAAATATAAAAGCAATATGTCAAAGGACATAGGAAATATTTGGGAAAGTAAACAAACTTTAACATTTGCAGGCGACTAATAAACGGGAACGGAAATGCCGGGGTGAGTAGGATAGCCCCACTATATATATTTCATATATAATGGTCGAGCTAACAACATACACTGAAGGATCTGAAATGCTTACCATGGGGACTTGATGCTCAGGTGACCAAAAAAAATTAAAACTGAGATTTAATGAAATGTTCTAATTTTGAAGAATTTTGTGACTCAACAATATACAAAAATATCTTTGGCCTTCAGTGTTGAAGCTAAAAGGAATTTATGCATTATTTTAAAATTCACCCCATGTTATGAAATATGAACTACACTATCTACCTTCAATAGACTGTAGAAACGCCTCCCAGCCTAATACTGAAACATCTTCAAGGGCCCTGTCATTGGACCCCACCAAACTGTAGTTCATTTTGAACAAACGTATCATTTCTTCACCTGTGATCTCTTTTGGATGAAAGCAAAACAAAGGCTCGAATAACTCTGCGTGTGATTTGACCATGTCCCATGCAAGGTTGACATCATTCATTCCGGTAGTAAATTGTGATATTTCTCCTGATATCCTACAAAACATAAAAGTACATTTGCATTAAAATGCATTAATATACCTTTATTTTAAAGTAACTTTTTTGGATGGACAAATGAAACAAGAGCGCCGCATGACGGAGCAATATACGCCCGATTCGTGTGCCATTGGAGATGATACACTGATGATTGATGTATTTGTTTTGGAAATAAGCAAAAAAAACAACAACAACTTATATAACTGATATATTCATATATATGCATTGATATCAATAAGTGTACACTTAGTCTCATTTGTTCTCTAAAACACAATATTTAAATCATAATTGTTTAGACCTACATAGGTATAGAATGGCAGTATTTCCTGTACTGATATTACTTATCTTGAAATTAGTTCCCTAAAAACTGAAATAAATATTTGGTTTGAATGTTTAAATACTGTTTGCTTTTACATTTTATATCAGCATGAATACCAAGGCTGTCTGTAATTCACCTTTATAAGATGCTTATTCTGAACTGACATCATCTGAAGCTGCATTGTTTAGAAAGACGACTGTTTAAAAATATACTTTAAGACATAGTAACGATAAAGTTGACGAAATGCTGCATTTCTTTCGATGATATGAGAAAGAATTGAAAATTTCCTTGTGTATAAGCATAAAATCAATTTAAAAAATTGATTTTAGGTTGATGACAATGATAAACAGTTGCCTTTCTATAGTACCCATGCACAGTGAAAAACTCATGTACCTGTGGAAATCATGATTAGAATGAAGGAAAAATGAAACTTACCAATAAACATGTTGTTAAAAATAACTCGTTTCAAAAATCGCGAAAAAAATAAACCCGATGAAAATATCGCAAAATAAAACTGGATAAAAATATTGCATAAAAATATTATATGTGTTAATCGGTTGCATGTCTCCAATCAGACCTGACTGATCTATAATCTATATACTACCTCTGACCAAGTTTGGTGAATTCAACTTGAACTAGAGCTTTGTCACTGAATGTGACTTATACCCCCATACCACTTTGACGCAGGATAAAAAGTTGTTTAAAAGTTTCGGATAAATACAATTTGAATTAGAGTCCGGACAAAGTGGCGCCGTTGAAAATGCACTAATTGACCCTATGACCTAGTTCTTGACCCGACATGACCCATATTCGAACTTGACCTAGATATCAACTAGATGCAACTACTGACCAAGTTTGGTAAAGATCGGATGAATACAATTTGAATAAGAGTCCGGACAAAGTGGCGCTGTTGAAAATGGACTAATTGACCCTATGACCTAGTTTTTTACCTGGCATGACCCATATTCGAACTTGGCCTAGATATCAACTAGATGCAACTACTGACCAAGTTTGGTGAAGATAAGATTTATACAATTTGAATTAGAGTCCGGACAAAGTAAAATGCACTAATTGACCCTTTGACCTAGTTTTTGACCCAGCATGACCCATATTCGGACTTGACCTAGATATCAACTAGATGCAACTACTGACCAAGTTTGGTGAAGATCGGATGAATACAATTTGAATTAGAGTCCGGACAAAGTGGCGCCGTTGAAAATGCACTAATTGACCCTATGACCTAGTTTTTGACCCGGCATGACCCATATTCGAACTTGGCCTATATATCAACTAGATGCAACTGCTGACCAAGTTTGGTGAAGATCGGATGAATACAATTTGAAATAGAGTCCGGACAAAGTGGCCCCTTTGAAAATGCACTTATTGACCCTATGACCTAGTTTTTGACCCGGCATGACCCATATTCGAACTTGGCCTAGATATCAACTAGATGCAACTGCTGACCAAGTTTGGTGAAGATCGGATGAATACAATTTGAATTAGAGTCCGGACAAAGTGATGCCTTCCGCCCGCCGCCCGCCCGCCCGCCAAGGGGTTTCACATAATACGTCCCGTATTTTATACGGGCGTATAAAAACTAGAACTGTCACTAAAGATGATGAATACCTCCAGAGCTACAAATAAGTTTGTGCTATTTTCATAAAATTAATAGCTTAAATACCCAAATATGCATGCTATCTGTTGCCCTGTATCACCGCTTCAGGGCCTTGACACAAAACACAAGTTTAACTAAAATGAAAAATTGATATGCATTGCATTACAACAAAGTTCTGTGACATTTTCTATGCCAAACAATGGATAATTTATGGAAATTAAGTTATTTAATTTAGTTTTTCACCAAGTTTTATAGCAATAAAAAACTTTGAGAAGTTAAGCAAACATTTGTTTTTGTGTCAGAGATTTTTCAGAACACAGTTTTGAGACATTTTCAAAGTCGAAAAAGGAAGGTAATTTCATCAAAATAGAAGAATAAGTTATGGAACTTGACTTGTCTGTTGTTTTATAGCCATTCACAGCTGTGTGAAGTTTCAAGACCAACTCCTGAGAAATGAAAGTAAACACAGTTTTGGGACATTTTCTTAGTTGAAAAAGGTGACAAGTTCATCAAAATATAAATCAGAGTTATGGAATTTGGACTCTCAATTTGTTTAACAGCCATAAAAATGTTGTGTTAAGTTTCAAGTCAATATCTGTTTGAGTTCCAGAGATATTCAAGAAAATATTTAGATAGGACTGAGAGGATGGGACAAAGAGGACCGGATGATCTTGGTTCCAAAACAGCACCACCATCACAAAGTTCAAAGAAGGAAATACATAAACTGCCCAAAGGTTCTCCTAATTAAAAATGTTCAAAGTGTTGATACATAATCCAGGGAAATTGTAATTTTGTTGCCTTTTCTTATTTTCCTTGATGAAAACATGGCATGGCACAAATTAATGGAAAGTATTGGTTTTATTAACCTAAAAACCAACTTGCCCTGCCGGCCAATTACTTAGAAAATCTACTTGCCCTTAACGTAAAGCCACTGCCCAATAATGAAATATCACATTAACTGTAAACCTCATATTTTTTAATAAAAATCAATATGATACACCACAAAACCTTTTTTATTTTTGCACATTTAACAAAATGATTACAGCAATTCAAGTCTTATTAAAGTCTAAATGTAGATTTGTGCCAATGTTTGATAATTAATTAAATGCATTTTTCATTGGATTTTGCAGACTTACAGTTACTTGTAAAGCCGAAGCTAATTTAACTAGACATTTCTTGTCTGCTAACAGTACTGTAAACAACACGTGAACGGCGTAACAAAAATGTCAATTGACGTAAAGCAAACGATTGTTAAAAATGTATGTCGCAAAATATGATATATATATACCGAAGCTATTTGTTGTTGTTTTTATATAGTTTTATAATTTTAGTAGTTTTTTTGTGACTGAAAACACCAACGATGTTATTTGTAACTGAATAGTAATGAAAATTAAACACAATAGCATTTGAAAGCCGATGTTTGGAATCCCAAGCCATTTACGGCGTTTCTAAAAATAAGTTTGGAAATTCAGGCCTACCATGCGAAGCTAGTTCGGACTTCCACAAACAACAATCGCAGAGGTAAATTCCTGCATGAGGCAAATCGTTCGTGATTATTTGTACTATTTAACCACAGAAACACACGTTTTTCTTTGTTCTTTTTTGCACTTGCCCGGTCGGACAACTAGATTATAAAAAAAACTTATAATAACAGATCCAACTTTTCCTTGCCAGGGGCAATCGGACAACCGTTAATGTTGAGCCCTGTATTCATATTTATGATCAACCGACCGACAAAGTGAATCCTATATAGCCCCTATTACCAATGGTAAAGGGGGTATAAATATAACAGGCATTATCCAGTGATAACAGTGAAAAAGGTGAACTAAAATGACAAATTAATATTTATTCAGTGAGTGTTTAATGATAAATAAAATTCTAACTTGACATAGATTTTGTTAAGATAAACAAGTATCATTAAATCTGGGTCATAATTGTGGCATCTTGATGTTAGCCAGCCAACTGTTGATGCCTGTCACCATAGACATTGACCATAGACTTTATGCTCAGGTGAACTCATAATTTACCTTAAAAACCTTGGACCTCCCTGATCTTCTCCCATCTCTCCAGAAAACTTGATATAGAGAGATGATTTGAAGTTTATCTTCTTTCTGTTCAAGCCTTTCAAGGCCGTATTTAATACATCACTGCGCATGACCAGCAGTATTGTTACAGATTCTTTATCAACTGTTTCCACCTGGAATGCCTCAAGGACACTTTGCAGATTGTCTTCAGGGACAAGATCAGTTCTAAATATAAAGAGATCACTATTGACAAACCATCAATTTTGAAATGTAATAATAGAGCAAACGCAAGATTTCATGATCACATACATGTACATTTACTGCAATGAAATTGAAGGATCTGAAAGTGGTTTGACATAATTTATCTGTAGTTAAGCCCTCTACTGCGCCGCTTTGAAATAAAATTTGTATTTATCATTTCGCAGGTATAGAAATTATCTCCCTTTAAAGCTTGTTACTTCCTTTGGATTTTGTTTTTTGACCTTGAAGGATGACCTTGACCTTTCACCACTCAAAATGTGCAGCTCTATTAGATACAGATGCATGGCAAATATCAAGTTGCTATCTTCAATATTGCAAAAGTTATGGCCAATGTTAAAGTTTTTGGACGGACGGACAGTTAGACTGCTATATGCTATGGCAAGCGGTTCGACGCATAATCCCAAGAAACTAGGTTTCTCATGAGAAACCTAGTTTATTGGGATAATGCGTCGAACTGCTTGCCATAATATGCCACCCTACTGAGGGCATAAAATAACATTCTCGACGCTGAGCTCCTATGTCTTAAAATACATGTTTAAAAAATGCAAACTATAAAAATGTTTTAAAATGCAAGTATCGCTTAAAAAACTTAAATGTTCACAAGGTTCTTCCAGAACCTTATAAAGTTTTTTGTTCCTATATGGAAGTTTTCCACAAAAAAACTTTAGTTGCTAATATCTATATAGCTATTTCTAAGGCTTTCACATATGGTATTTGAAAATTTTTGCGCACATAAGCAAACACAAGCTTACTGAATATCTGGTAGATTTACAATGGCTTCAGAGCTTCCAATGCTCTCTATCAAAGCAATCTGAAGTTCCTCATCTTCACTATCAAGTATTTCCACCATATCGTGTACTGGCTGAGTTTGATGATGTTGTGTTTCACTGAAAAAGCATATATGTAACAAATGCAAATTTAAGAACTATAACTGTCAAAGGCATAAAATAAAGAATACTTAATGTACATGTAATATGCTTTTATATATATGCTGCTCTCATTTTTTTGTATACAATTAAAGGGTATACAAACTATACATTTGGCATCATGTGTATAACTGTGTCAACTTCATATCTTAATGAATGTATCTTCATTAAATTGTAATTTAAATTATCTACGTTTATCAAAAAACATGATAATGGATCATATTGAAAACGTTTACATTGTGATTACATAACAACTCCTTAACATTAATGTTTTAAAAGAGGAACTAAACAGTGCAACAGTTTGCAATCAAGGATTCTTTCTGAAAAGGAAATTTAAAGCAGTCATTACCCAGTCAAATAAAGTTCCTATTAAATACAATATAACAACTCAAAACAGATGATCACAATAGATTTCCATGAGAACAGGCAAATTCGTTGAATTGATATCCCCTGCCAATATGCTTCTGGACACAAAATTGTTATATTTGACACTCAAAAAATCATTTTGTCAAGATACAAAGGGCCATAACACCGTTATTAACAGATGGTGTACAATGCCATTTGGCATGCATCATCCTCTTATCCATATATATATACTCATACCAAGTTTAAATGAAATCCGCCAAAGCACTTCCAAGATATGGTTCCAGACAGAAAAGTGCCGGACGGACAACGCCAAAACAATATCCCTCCGCCTATGGTGGGGGATAACAAGGTGGACAGATATTATAAACTGGAAAACAAATAACTAGAACTCTGTGAGCCGGATGTGTCGCCTGATGGGCAATAACTTAAAAAGTATGAGAGCAAATAGTTATGGTTCCTGTGCACTGCACTTCCCCGCAATGAGATCTATACATTTATCAAGTTTCAAGTCAATATCACAAATACTTTTAAAGATATGCTCTGAACAAAATTTAAGTTTTCAAAAATCAAAGGGCAATAACTCAAAAAGTAGGGAAGCAAGAGTTATGATTCTTGTGCACTGCACTTCTCCCTAACGAGATCGATACATAAATCAATTTGCAAGTCGATATTTCAATTACTTTTAAAGATATTATCCGGACAAAAATTAAATATTCAAAAAACAAAGGGCAATAACTCAAAAAGTAGGTAAACAAGGGTTATTGTTATTGTCCACTGCAATTCCCCTCAATGAGAGCTTTGCCTCTTTAAAGTTTCAAGTCAATATCTCATACTTTTAAAGATACGTATACCCTGCACAAAAAATTAAGAATTTCAAATAACAAATGGCAATAACTCAAAAAGTAGGAAAGAAAGAGTTGTGGTTCTGTTGCACTGCACTCCCCCTCATTGAGATCTATGCATCTGTGAATTTTGAACTTGATATCTAAAGTACTTTTAAGAGTAATGCCCCGGACAAGATAACGGACTGCCGCCATATATTCAAAGTGACTAAGTCAAAAAAGGGCCATAAGTCCGTAAAAATGACAACCAGAGTTATGCAACTTGTCCTTTACTGTCCCCTTATGATAGTTTGCGAGTGTTCCAAGTATGAAAGCAATATCTATGATACTTTAGGGGTAAAGTGGACCAAAACACAAAACTTAACCAAATTTTCAATTTTCTAAGTATAAAGGGCCCATAATATCGTCAAAATGCCAGTCAGATTTACATAACTTTGCCTGCACAGTCCCCTTATGATAGTTAGTACGTGTTGCAAGTACGAAAGCAATAGCTTTGATACTTTGAAATAAAGTGGACCTAAACACAAAACTTAACCAAATTTTCAATTTTCTAAGTCTAAAAAGGGCTCATAATTCTGTCGAAATGCCAGTCAGAGTTCCATAACTTTGCCTGCACAGTCCCCTTATGATAGTTAGTAAGTGTTGCAAGTATGAAAGCAATAGCTTTGATACTTTATGAGAAAAGTGGACCTAAACGCAAAATTTAACCGGACACAGACGCCAAGATGATGACAATAGCTCTTTTTTTTTCAAAAATTAGATGAGCTAAAAAGGAAGTGTAACATTTACAATAATACCTATATCTTGGTCTTTGTGAATGTCTCCTGCTCTATTTAAGACATAAACATAATTGAATTTCAATATGACAGAAGAGTCACTTTTTCAAACTGGGAATGACACATTCCCAGTTTGAAATCTTTTCTATGACCCTGCTAAATATATATAATCAAATTCATTTGGGGTAAAAGACCAAACATCTCATTTAGAAGTTGTCTTGAAATTCAGAAAATACCAATTTGATGCATTCGATGTTAATCATGAAGGTTATGGAATTTTAATGTTCTGCGGATGAAAAAAGTGTGCATTAGTCTAAATAATGGTATTCCCAATAGGCGTTTGGAAACTGTGGGAGAAGAGGGGCAGATTTAGGATGAATCTTCTGACAAAGTTTCAAGATCGAACAATTAATGTGGCCTCTATAGTGGATTTACAAAAGCCATATATAGCCATTTAAGGCAAAATGCCCCGCCCCTTGGCAGCCATGTGTTTCAAGCAAACATAACCATTTTCGAACTCATCCAAGATATCATTGAGACCAATCTTCTGACCAAATTTCACGAAGATTGGACAATAAATGTGGCCTCTAGAGTGTTTACAAGGCAAATATTGACGCCGCACAACGCACGACGGACAAAAGGCTATCACAAAAGCTCACCATGTGCTCAGGTGTGCTAAAAATCAGTCTAAATTTATATAAATGTAATCTACCTTATCCTACGTTGTTAGATAATAATCAGAACATCCTCAATTTTGTAAACAAGTTTACATGCAAACAAACATGAAAAATCATTGTTTGGTGAATAAATTATCCACCTGTTGACATTACAACATATATTTAAATATGGGCAGGAGACTATAATTTTAATGTGAAGGAAAAAAATTATTTCACAACATGTACATGAAATCATCTTTTATCTTAATTGTTTTAAACTTACAGCAAAATAAATACAAGCATAGTGAATGTAATTTTTTATCTGTGAAA
Source organism: Dreissena polymorpha (assembly GCF_020536995.1). NCBI lineage: Eukaryota > Metazoa > Mollusca > Bivalvia > Myida > Dreissenidae > Dreissena > Dreissena polymorpha. The sequence continues at coordinate 159,155,824 of NC_068355.1, forward strand.
AAGCTTCATTGCAAAGAATTTGGAACTTACCAAACTGAGTCTCATTTGTACAGTTGGTGTGCCTGCATCAACAAAACTGTTGTTAGTCTGTGAAGATGGATGGGAAGTCTGTGAAGATGGATTTACAGTCTGTGGAGATGGATGGGCAGTCTGTGAAGATGGATGTAAATCAATAGGGGTCATCTGCAAGTCATGATCAATCTACACATGAAGTTTCATGATCCTAGGCGTATGCGTTCTTGAGTTATCATTCAAAAACCATTTTACTATTTCTGGTCACCGTGACCTTGACCTTTGACCTAGTGACCTCAAAATCAATAGGGGTCATCTGCGAGTCATGATCAATGTACCTATGAAGTTTCATGATCCTAGGCCCAAGCGTTCTTGAGTTATCGTCTGACAACCACCTGGTGGACGGACCGACAGACCGACATGAGCAAAGCAATATACCCCCTCTTCTTCGAAGGGGGCATAATAATTATTTTAAAAACATTGTGTTGTCCTATCAGAATGTATATTTCAACGAAATAAAACAATATTATCATAAATCTGGTGAGGGATCCAGGGACATCATGGTCCTCTTGTATTATTTAGCACATGCGATGAAATACACAAATAAGTTGGTTAAAGATCTGACTCAAATTCTGGATTTTACTTTTTATAATAATATAGCATCCTAGCAAAATAGGTGACTATATTTTCAGGTTAATAAGTCAACAATGAGTTCCCAAATACCGCTTTCTAGCATGGAACTAGAGGTCCAGTCAGAGGATTGCCAGAAGCCATCTCATTATCTGGATAACTTCCATCCAAGCTTAGCGACCATACAACTATTCCCTCTGGACTCGGAATCATCTGATGCCAAGGATCTGTTTAGCATGCAGCTAGACACCCAGTCGGAGCATAGCCAGCCGAAGAGAGTTAAACTCCATCTCCATTTACTGCCAAGAAGGCTCTATTCACCAACCCATCACCATCTTCCAGAAAACGGCCATACACTCCTGGTGCATCCTATCCATCCAGTCCATCTCCTAAAGTGACCAAGACAGATGTTGAAAAGCTTTCCAGTCGACTTTCCAACTTGTAAAAAGACTTGGACATAAACCTTAAAGCTGTCTTGTATTCGTTGATTGTTGGTAAAACAAACTTTGCAAGGGAGGACTTAGAAAGGGTGAAAAGGCGATCAATTGCTTTCTTCAGAGTATGTTCGAGATGAAGAATATTGAGGCCAAGACGATGGCCCTCAACCACAAGATTGCTTTGCTGAGAAAGCGTAACCTTCATCTCCATAGACAGAATAATGAGTTCCAGACAAAAATCCACACCTCCAAGCAACAAAAGCTAATGAGTGATCGGTATGATGTTCCCAAATCATTCTTTGAAGAGGAGTTTGGGGAAGATAATAAGACCGCTTAAATGTTTATAATGTTGTGCCATTTACTTTCTGGTGTTGTGCCATTTAGTTCCTAGTGCATATAGTTGTGTGCCACATAGTTTTTAATCCCTGTAGCACTAGTTGTGTCTTTATTGTAAATAAGAATCTTCCTACTACTATTTCAGTTTTGGTATTGATTCCTTATTTTGCCACCCTTATATTGAAATATCTTAACCCTTTACCAAAACGACACATTTTGGACTGTCCCAAATTGCAAAAGTTTGCAGACGACAATAGCAATTGTAGTAGAATATGAGCAAATAGATTTGGTAGGGTAGAAGTCATTGTGATAAAAGGAGAAATTGCTCACTGATTTATAGTGTCGTCTGATTCAAACCCATAAAATCCCATAACTGTTTGCATCGTCGGATACCCACGACTTATTCATTCCGTTACTCTCCAGCATTAGCCGTGGGACAATATAAGCAATACACGCCGTTTTGACCTTAAAGTGATAGTATGGTCATGTTTCACTGTTGAATTGAGCTGAAAAGAATTAACAGGTCAAAGGAGCTAGTTAAAACATGGTTACTGACCAATTATTTGCAACTCATCTCGCTACCAGTTGTTTATAAAAAATATATTTTATATCCGATTTTCTTACGTGATTCACCCAGTCCTCTAAGCCGAAATTATCAGTAAAACAAAATTGTGTCGTATGAACGATTCTGCACTAAAACTAAATTTAGGTTCACATCGTACAAGTAAAAGGAAAGTACGGTTGATATTCAAATGCATTATTTTTCTCTTTCCGGGATATTTTTTAGTATGCTGACGCGGCATTTACAAATATCTGCGTGCAAAAGCTTTGTATTTTGATAAACTATCTACCAGTACCGGGCTGGTCTTGTATTAAAATTACAAACTTCATTTTAAAAAAACAACTTTCAACATCATTTAAAGTCTCTATAACGCTCGAAATCAACGAAAATGTCGTTAAGTATTTCGTAAAATAAAGTTAGCACCTTAACAATCAGTGTTCATTAAAGCAATAGCCAAAATTACAATGCTAGATGTGGTATGATTACATAGATTTTTGTAGACACAAAATGCTCGCTTTTATTTATTTGTGGCGAGCATTTTGTATCTACAAAAATCTATGTAATCATACCACATCTAGCATTGTTAATTTGGCTATTACTTTAAGGAACACCGATTGTTAAGGTGTTAATTTATTTCACGAAATACTTAACGAAATTTTTGTTGATTTTGAGCGTTATAGAGACTTTAAAGATTTTTGAGAAACATCCGCCACATTCAAAAGGCTATGCAATCCTCAAAGTTTTCTTTCCAAATAGCTCAAAAATAATGGCAACATTTTTATGTATTCGTTGAACATTAATTAAAATATGGTTTCAGTTGCTGCTCTTTCACTCATGGTGCTGACTGTGACAAAGTGCTCGTTTTTATTTTTTGGGGCAAACTATATTCCATTTTAATTTCCCGAAACGAAATATATTCATACGACACACGAACATTAAAATTGTACATGAACATTTGATGAATATATTGTCCCACAAAAAATAGTATTTTTAACGTGTTAAATATATATTACGAGACCAAATCTAGCGTTGAAATTATGTCTATTCATTGCAATAAGGAACATTGATTTTTTATGTGTGAACTTCATTTATGGAAATAATGTATGAAATATTAGTTGATTTTAAGTGTTAAATGGCTTTTAAAATTTTGCCGAGGTTACCTCTTAACTTTATGTATCAGAAGGAATATTGTTAATGTCTCCACAGTATCTTTCGAAGACATAACAGACGATAATTTCATTATTTTCACCCATGTTTCTTTTCCACGCTCTTTCATTTCATGATTCACATTTATGTGTGTTTCTTTGTGTTCAAGTGGTGGGATATTTGGAACATTCTTGACACATCATTGAGCAGGATTTGTAAAAAATGTTAAAAGTCAAGCAAATACTTGCAGGTTACATTCACTCTCATTTTTATTAGTTCGGCTAAGTACTGGTGACTTACTATTTTAGCTTCTTTAATTTTTAAGTATGTACCTGAACATGAAAAAGCAATTAATTGATATAATTGACATGCTATACCCATAAACAAACATTATACGGGTACCATATAACCCAATATTATTTCAACGAATATGTTTAATACACCATTTGAATGTAAATCTAACAGTCTAATCAAGCCATCAGCATGGGCCATTTCTTTGTATTATCCTCCTTGACATTTTCTGCAGTCTGGGAAGTATACATATGCACATAGTTTATGTCTTTATCTAGTTCCGTTCTTAACTTTGTATACGCATTAGTGCATTTTTTATGGATGTACAAAATATAAGGTATCTTTCCCTTTTTCTTTCTTGTTTCTGATTGAAGTTACCAAATACTTCAACACTAAACTAAGAGTCAAGCTTCCCTTATACTTTTCACAAAATAATGTGATATTTGGACAATAGGAATAGTAAACAAAACATTTTTGAATACAAAATAGTTGTTTCACTTTAGTTCGACCAGCTTTATTTGCCGTGGCAGTGATTAATAAGATGGGACACTCGACCAAAGAACGAACTTCTCCTAACTTCCAAAACTTCCTTCTCCTGCTCACTGTCGGCCTCTCCCCTTAAAATTAAGAAGTACAATAACTTGTTAGTCTTTATTTGTGATGCATATTTTATTCAATCACATGCCTCGCCCATTATGAAATAATAATAATATGACATGTTAATTACTAGCCAACAATATTTGTTTTTTTATCTTGTCCGGCTCAAATACTGGTAATTAGTCACATGTCCTAAGCAGTTTGACTAACATAAATACTATTTTACTATCAAATATAGAATTGACATTAAGAATGACATTAAAATTACTATGAAACTTTTGCATAATATACTATCAAATATAGAATTGACATTAAGAATGACATTAAAATGACTATGAAACTTTTGCATAATACATCTGTCTTCACTTAAAAGTTTTAATAACATAACGTTGTTTATATATTGTAGCAGCAGCCTTTTACACATACTACACAGCTTAAAGTTGTACACAAATACTACACAGCTGAAAGCGCTAAACAAGCGGAAATACAACGTCTTTACAGCAACATTTACGATAATTATTTTTTATCCGATTTTCATATGATTCAAAAGAAATAAATGAAACTTTCTACTTGTAATCTTCATGCAAGCTTGCTATGTATAGTTTCAAAAATTGGTCAATTAAAAGTTAAGTTATAGGAAGAAACCACCTGTTTGATGTTGTTCACCCGCCCTTTGTCAAAAAACTGGTTAAAAACAACAACACAAAGCAACATACTAGAAATGTATTCTGAAATTATGTCATCCACAAACATTAATTTACATTGCATTTTATGTCTTTGCACGCAATATCTAATTCTTAAGCACAATACACCGGTGATAGATTTGAGTAGTGTTCATTCAATATGTGTTTACACCGGTGATAGATTTGAGCAGTGTTCATTCAATATGTGTTTACACCGGTGATAGATTTGAGCAGTGTTCATTCAATATGTGTTTACACCGGTGATAGATTTGAGCAGTGTTAATTCACTATGTGTTTAAGCTGTAAAAGTCTCTATAACGCTCAAAATCAAGTAAAATTTCGTAAATTTGTTCGTAACATAAAAGTTAACCTCAAACAATCAGTGTTCCTTATAGCAATAGCCACGATTTCAACGCTGGATGTGGTATGATTACATAGATTTGTGTAGTTACAAAATGCTCGTTTTTATTTATTTGTGACCACAATTAATTTCATTTTAATTTACCGCGAAAATATCCATTCATCCGACACACGAACACCATGTTAGTGTTAGTGTGCATGTGTCGTATGAATAGATATCGTTTCGGGAAAATAAAATGGAAAAACATCGAGCATTTTGTATCAATATACATATACATCTATTTTACCAGACCACATCTGGCGTTGAAATTTCGGCAATTGCCATAAGGAACACTGCTTTTTAATTGGTTGAGTTTGTTTTACGAAATATTGTACGAAATTTCCGTTGATTTTGAGAAGAAATGTTGCTTTAAATGGTCCCTTTATGACGTTTCTATGTAAACCCATTGATTATCTAGATCTAGAAAAACTAGGCTTAATGCAACTACAATAAGTATCGTCCCAGATTAGCATTGCACTCATTCTTAAAGCCCGGTTTTCCTAGATAGATTCGAGCAGTGATTAACATGTTTTAAACTGTTGAACATACAAATTCCTCATACCGAGGAATGGGCGCTATGGCCGTCTCCGTGAGTTGTCACCCTTTCATTCGCGGTACGGACCGTAACATACGGACACCTCTGCCATTCTGATGAGAGGAAACAATATACGGTATAGGTCTATGTATAGAAAATCCCAGAATCGATAAATTGACCGCCGTTATAGTGGCAATCTCGTGACCCCGCCGCCTTCTTTGTACTGAAGATTTTGACAGATCCCAGCGTTCTACATGGGTGACATATAGAACGCTGTTATCTGTCAAATTCTTCACGTAATGTTTAAGGCCGCATTTGCTGTATTTTTTTTTTAAAGAAATCCTTTCAGTTATGCATTTTTTCTTCAAACACAATTATTACTTTATTGCATTTTATTGCTCGAAGATAATTATAAAGGTTATTTCCGCATATAAAGTATGCAGTAAACTTTGCGATTTTTAAAGTTAATAATTCCGGAGTTCGAAACTGGGTTTTGCTGGGTCAAAAACTAGGTCACTAGGTCAAAAAAAGAAAAACCTTGTAAACACTGTAAAAGTCACATTTCATGTAACTTTGTAAAAATGTTTATCTTAATGACATGTTGGTTGAGTTCAAAAGTGGTTCCGGTCCTTTGAAAAACATGGCCGCCAGTGGGCGGGGCAGTTTTCCTTATTTGGCTTTAGAGAAAACTTGTAAACACTCTAGAGGCCGCATTTCTTGTCCGATCTTCATGAAACTTGGTCAGAAGATTTGTCCCAATGATACCTCGATCGAGTTCGACACTGGGTAATGCTGGGTCAAAAACTAGGTCACTAGGTCAAAACAAAGAAAATCCTTGTAAACACTTTAGAAGTGACATTTCATGCCCAATCTTCATGTAACTTTGTCAAAATGTTTGTCTTGATGATATGTTGGATGAGTTCAAAAGTGGTTCCGGTCCGTTGAAAAACATGGCCACCAGTGGGTGGGGCAGTATTCCTTATTTGGCTATAGATAAACCTTGTAAACACTCCAGAGGTCACATTTCTAAGATAACGCCAACAGGTTCAAAGATCTACTGTTATTACAGCACGCAGGACGGTTATTGGACGATGTATTGGACGTGAGCTAACACTGCGACTGCCTTTAATCCATCAGAGTATAATTCAACAAAACGTGTACCATGCTAGCAGGAAAATCGTTGACGATATATGTCCGCTTTAACTATTACCGATTTGCATAAAAACCGACATTGTTTCGCAAACGATTGTCAAACCGTCTTAAAGTTTGTAATAATATTTTCGCGTTTACATTATACATACGAACATTTATAAATACGAACATACACATACCAATCATTTATGAACAGTTACGATGGCATTCGTTTTAAGTTTAATTCACAATATTGAAAACACATTATCAAATGTTTTGTTATGTCGTTTTCATTCAGTCAAATACACGATAACACGAAATATCGCACTGCGTAAACAAACGCTATTCGACATCTATGGATTACAAAATAATGCACTATTATAATCATATTACAATACTATATTTGCGTGCTTTTTAATCAAAATTAGCAAGATGTACTTAACAAATTTCGCAGTATATTATGTGCATTGTTTTCTATGTTTGGTGTATTGGTTTATTGGTCATTATGTAATGTGTATTAATTTGCTACTTCAGTGCTCATTTTGAATAATATATCATAACACTTATTCACATAGTAACGAATGTGTATGTACGTTATGTCAATGCTTTAGTACGTTAACAAATTCGCTGTTGAAAGTAACATAACGAGCAAACTTGTAACAATTTCAATGTTTCCTTTATTATAAAAGCATTATCGGCAGACAAACACTGGTATTGCATATGCAAACTAACTGAGTCGATAATTGAAGTGCCAATTATTTACACAATATACATTTTGACTACATAGGTATTAAAAAAAATACAACAATATTCATCGTTACAACGTCGAAAATGTAATATAAACGTAGTATGCAACTACAAATACAATTAACAGCAACATTTCGGTAAATAAAACATGTAAACATTACGTAATATCTATCAAAACCTAAAATATATTTAAGTTAACATTTTTAACCATTTTAACTATTACGGAAACGATACACATTAATTGCATGTAATTCTTACTGTAATAAAGCACCACTTTTTCATTGAGAGTCACCCCGTACACAATCAATACTTAATACATAAGCATGTGTTGGTTGACAAAAAATAAAATAATCAGCAAATACAATACCTATTTAATAAAAGTAAATTACAGCTTCGTATTTTAAATCTTTCAAATCTTACAAAAACCTTGTAAACACATGTAGAATTAGCATTACTTGAAAATGTTTGCATTGCAAAAAAAACATGCAAATGAACAGTACTCAATCAGAATTAATCATATGCTCACACTGCAAAAGTAAACAGAAGTAGATATGCACTAGAGTACCGAATTTTCAACTACCGGTAAGCAATAAACAAGGCCTTGTAAAAAAAATGTGAGGAAACTAGGGCCATCTTGTTTATGAATTGCAATTCTCCTTATTTATATCTATATACCCACAAATTGTAATGTTGAGATCTTGTAGCTATCTGAGATATAACCCATTTAAAGTATAATGATACACGAACAACAAAGGTAAATAACTTTTTTAAGACATTGTAGGATTATGATTCTTCTGCAAGTCAATTCTCCTCATAAATAACTATACACCCATTAAGTTTCGTGTTTAAATCCTGTATTGGCATCTGAGATATAGCTTTAAAAGGGTAACATCTTTAAAAAACAACAACAGGGCAATGACTCTAATTTAAGAAAGTGAAGGGTTCTTGTACATGAACATTCTCCCAATCAATATCTATACAACCATGAAGTTTCATGTTTATATCTTATATGGTGTTGTTTATGTCTTATATGGTGTCATAGATATAGCCCTGAAATTTGTGTAACCGACAGATAGAAAAGCAAATAGTATACCCATGGCAGGGGATTATAAACAACACCAGCAATGCAGGTGTCTTTTTTTCCATCAAACTTACGTTTTCAACAATCGTTCACAATATAACACAAATGTCCTTTTTTAAGGCTGCACTGCATGCCATGTTTTCTTTTAAGCATATGAATGTTGCTCACTGCTAACTGTCTTTGTCTGAAAAGTATTTTAATATCTTTGTAACTTTATGTACATGAACATGCATATTTTATCTGATATTACACAGTGTTGAGTTTTGGCAAATCTTTGGACCAAATTTATTTAAGAACGATACTGAAAGTCTAATTTAATCATAATATTAGTCCGTTTAAAAACAAAGGGCAAACATTTTCCTCTTTTCGAATAATCTGATCAATGTTTGCTTCTTACTACCGGGTAAGTCCAAAGAAATAAATCTTATATGTACATTTTTATCTGTGCATACGTCAAGACAATCCGAACAAATTTTTTTTGTTCTGCACTTATATCAACACCATTTTAAAAAACATTTTTTTTAATCCTCTGTCCATTATTACATTGAATATATTTGCATAAAAATGGCTTTTACATGATGTGCTTTATTTATATATCAAAATTTACACACATAAAAGATTCTTGTTTATTACGCCATCTACACAATTCTCTTCTCTCATTGACTGTTTGACGTCACATGCTGACCCCATATATTCTATATGGAGTCAGTAGATATTCTATATGGTGTTAGTAGACTATATGCTGACCCCATATGTTCTATATGGTGTCAGTAGATATTTTATATGGTGTCAGTTGACTAAATGCTAACCCCATATGTTCTATATGGTGTCAGTAGATATTCCATATGTTGTCAGTAGATATTCTATATGGTTTCAGTAGATATTTTATATGGTGTCAGTAGACTAAATGCTGACCCCATATGTTCTATATGGTGTCAGTAGATATGCCATATGTTGTCATTAGACTATATGGTGTCAGTAGACTATATTGTGTAGTAGGAACATTCAATTTTTTTTCTTAAGTTGTGTTATTGTTATATTATGTTCTTGATTTTAATATTTTTAATTATACTTGTTTTAAAACAACATTGTTTGGCCTTATTAATTTGATGAGATGGGAAGTAGTTGGCGTGATATATTTGTTACAGGGTTAATTACTGACCCGAAACGGGATATAATGTTCTGTGGAAAACCATATCGGGGCGAGACCCGCCCCATACAAGTTCAGTCAGTAAGTAAGTCAGTCAGTTGTTCGGTCTGTCGCTCAATAGTTGAATAGTTCTATAGCCTCCATCTCTTCCCACTGCAGGTCTATAGTCAATCATACCGGCGGAGGTCCAATTACCGGCCCAGGTTTACTTCTAGGTGTCGAGAAAGTACCGGCTCTGGGTTACACTTCCTGCGGAAATAGAACGGAACATGTGAACTGAAATATATTAAATGTAGAAGTACCGAGATAGAAACGTAAATTAATTGCTTAAAAGGTATTCTTAAGTTTACGGTTACCTTCTGCTCGGTGTGAGTGTCAGTAGTGGGGCTGCTTAGGCTGACAGTAGTGGCGTTAGTAGTGGCGGCGGCAGTAGTGGCAGTGGCCGCCCCCCTAACCCTGGTTTACGCCACCCTAGGATTGGGCAGGAGTGGGGCACTAGTAGCGTCAGTAGTGGTCGTCGGTGCGCCCCCAGCCCCCATTCTCGCCTCCGGTGTCACTTGGAGTGTGTACAGTGAAGTATGTTCAAAAGCAACATATAGAACGAGACTAATGTGTTGTCATATAGTTCGTATATAGAGCTGCAACGATTCACTCACAGCTCGATTTCAGACAGTCCGACACCGATTTTTTCGATTCGATTTATCTTTCAACCTATTTTTATCATATATTCACTCTTCTTACTCAAAATAAACATTTCTGTTCAAATGTGTTGAAAACCTAGATATCTTGGGCATTTGTGTGTTTGTTTTATATAGCTTGGTTGGTTTAAAAGTGTTTTGAAAAATGGTTTAAAGTGGGTTCAATTAACATTTGTAATAAATATTTATCGAGAAACTGCCAATTTTCTGATAAACTATGTCAATATTTCAATAAAACACATAAAAAGGATAGCAAATTAGGAACTCATTTTAATATAAAAAATCCATTTAACTTCTGACTAGAAGAGTGTGTTGACTACACAGTACCCACTAATATTAAAAATTAATATTAAATAATAAGAACATCGGAAGTCATTCCGAGTCAGTGGAGTGATATAAACGTGCAGCATGTCTAAACTAGCCTATACTGTTAAATAAAACTTTGACAACAACTCTGTTGACTACAGAGATCACAATCACAAAAAGATATCATTTAAATGTTTAACACAATCAGTTTAAATGTTAGATTAAGACTGTGTCTGTGTGTCTTCTGCTGATGATGGTTCTTTGTTGTGGTGGCAGGAATATGGTCACACACTAAATGTCAAGATCAGCTGGAATGATAATATTATCTTTTGTTTGCATGTTTTGTTAATGCCCATTTCAACAGTATTTCAGTCATTTTACATGTGACAAATAATCATCGTTTCCTTCTTCCTAATTACTTAACTCCAACCAGTACCAGTAAGATTTGTGTTCGATGTTAGGACAACCATCTATCAGTGGGAGGCTACAAGAGTAATAAGTAAGCACCTTAGACTCTTTAAGAAGAAAGTTCTTTGAATAATGTAAAAAAAGTTTTCTTACTTAATACTTATAGCATCTTATCAATATAATGTCACATACCTGACATCTGATGGAATTCTCCAATTTCTCTACCTCTGTTTGTACACCATCATATACATCACGTCGAGAGCTATCATCCAAATACGGAAGACTCTTAAATCGTGCGTCGAGTGCAGATGCCTGCAGCAGGAATCTTAGGATAACCTCATCTGTGTACCTAAAGCAAAAATGGGAAAACACAATTTATTGCAAATGTGTCCAAAATACACCTTACAGAAATGTTATATAATAAGAATTTGGTTTTAACAGTAAGAATGATATTTGAATTTGACTTGTTTGTTACTAGATGTTGTAAGTACTAAGCAACAGCCTGATTTTACTTATGACATATTGTGCAATATAAGCCAATGTTGTAATTATTATTAATTGTTATTGAAATTGTGCAATATTGTAAATTGTTATTTCAAGATATATTTTTTATGCTGCTATTTATTTCTTGTTGAATGTTTACCTGTTTTAATAGTTTTATTTATTTATTTAAAGTTATAATGCTAACCTTGGCTTGAGATCAGAGCTTATTGCTGTTTTGATATCTAAAGCCATAGTACTGTCAGAGGGCTGGACCTCAAACTGTCGTAGCAACATTTCTTTTAGAGGATGTATGAGCGAAACTGTAGGGTGAGTCTGGCTGCACATCATAGTTGTCATTGTATTGAGCGGCTTCAAGATTTCAATAAGCAACTCAACGTTCTGAATATCTCTATCTGATAAATTTACGATTTCGTTCACTTTTATTGGTTCCAGAAGCGCAGCATAAACAGCTGCCTGCTGCTCTAGATATCGTTTACACATATTATAAGTGGAGTTCCACCTGGTTGGTACATCCATCAGTAGTCTGTGCTCGGGAAGATCCAGTTTAGCTTGCATTAGCTTAAGAACACTTGTTGCTGAAATACTCTTATGAAAGAATGTTACCACACGCCTTACTCTACCTAAAATTTGTGAGACCTCGTTGTGTAGCCAGACTAAGGGTGTGGGCAAAACATTCAACATGTGGATTTAAACCAGATTCACTGCTCGAACAATATTGCTAGGATTGTATGTGGAAACGGCTGGCCCCTTGCCATCACGTTATAATTGCCAGCGTGCAGATGTGTCCTTCAAAGCGTCAGCCAAATGTTCGGCTGTATGAGATTCATCAATTTGTTTCGTTTCGAGAGTGTAATTTTCAACTTTCCAGTATTTATTGATGAAGTGGGCAGTGACAGCAACATAGTTCTCAGTAGCCCTAGATGTCCATGAGCTGTAGTTATGGCAATGCTTTCTGCAGAATTAAGTTGCATCTTTACCCTGTCTGTAACCTTTTTTCAACATTGCTGGCACAACCTTTTCAATGAAATGTGTACGACAAGGAAGTTTGTACCTGGGTTCTAAAGTGCTAATCATGTGTTTGAAACCATTGTTCTGCACCGTGGAATATGGTCTCATGTCACAAGCTGAGTACCCAGCAATAGATTTGGAAATAGATTCTGTCCTTTCAGGGGTTAAGTTAAATCTGTTCATGTCAGTAGCTTTCAGCTGGCCACTTAACAAATTCCCAACAGAACTTACAGAAGCAGAACTTTTCTGGCTGGCATCTTTGCCGACTTGCGTAGTTGCGCTGCTACCTGCTGCTAATAAATCAACATTATGCTTACTGTTTACGTGTTGTATAAGATTGGTGGTTGCACCGGATTTGGGGTATGCAACGTCCGTGAAACATAACTTGCATGTGGCTTTATCCGGAAGGCCACCATCCCGAAATCCAAAGTATTTTCAAACTTTAGATTTAAGTTTTTTTCGGCGCATTTGTTAATTTCACGTTTTCGGCAACGACTCGTTCGGCCATTTTGACGCTTTTGCCGAAAGTAAACCGTAACGCGCTTATTGATTGGATGACTAAAGTAATAAGTAGCCAATGGCGCGCGTCGTAATTACATGTAAAGATAAAACCTACTTCCCGTATCAAATAGTCAGAATACAGCGAGCTTTACGTATCTATGTATAAATATGTCTATATGTTAAAGAATCGAATCGAATTTGGTAGGTTTGGTATCGAAATCGAATCGACGCATTTCGAACCGATTTTCGATGCATCGGATCGAATCGTTGCAGCTCTATTCGTATAACATACATGATTTAGGCCAGCTGAGTCACCTACCTTATCATAAGCCTCATACGCCACACGGTACTCAAAAAATATCCATATGTGGTGATTTTTAACCTACCACCGTTCTTTACTTACGTTTATTTTTTCTTTGGGTAAATTGTTCCTTTTAGTTAATATATTAAAAGCGTCCATTGATTTCCGGTAAGCATTGTTGACGTTTAATTCATTGTTGAAAATATGCCTAGAAGTGTATCGTTGTATGTCGTTGTATGTTGTTTTTATATCCATTTGTTTAATAAATGTTTATTCTGTTGATAAAGACCAGAATCTCATGAGCAGAAAGTATAAAAGGGCGCGTTTCTTCTATGAATAGTCAGTTGTTCTGCCGACTTCGTCGAGTTAACATCGCGAAATTAGGTAATTAAATTATATTATTAACATACATTAGGGACTTTGGGCACATAGAGACTGGCTATCCTCTTCAAACGTTCTGAGAGCCTCAGCAGCCCGGGTCGCTAATAGTTGATATATAAGTCACATACCTTCACACAACACTACAAGGCTCCATACCTAGGGTAACGAGTCACACAGACTCGGAGTCATAACGAAGTGTTCCGAGACATAGGTCTCCATACATAATCTCGAGGTCATAGGTCTCCATACAACGTCCCGAGGACATAGGTCTCCATACATAGCTCCGAGACATAGGTCTCCATACATAGACCCGAAGACATAGGTTTCCATACATAGTCTCGAGGTCATAGGTCTCCATACATAGCTCCGAGACATAGGTCTCCATACATAGACCCGAAGACATAGGTTTCCATACATAGTCTCGAGGTCATAGGTCTCCATACATAGCTCCGAGACATAGGTCTCCATACATAGACCCGAGGTCATAAGCGTAAATAGTGGGGTTCAAGGTCATATGAATATAGCATTTGATTACATTTGATTTACTGTTCCAAACCAATTATTGTACTAATAACCAATCATAAAGCAAGGTAGCTTAAGGAAAATTATATACTATTGTATTGTGCTTTGAGTTATTGTCTGAACCATACTATAAAGACCGACGCTCGGTCGAAGACACGTTACACATATACTTAATTCATTGATTAAATAAGAAACATAATTGATAAAGGTACATAGCATCACATCGTTCTTAGAAAAGAAAGTAAGTAACAATGTTTTAATCTTCATCATTTTTTATTTTTTATTTTTAAAAGACAATCAATAAAGAATTGTATGACAGGATATGGGAATAAACAATACCGGTACTTAAAGTGATATGGGCATCTAACAGTTTATAGGTGGCTATCGCAACCGTTGTTTAATTTTGGTGTTTTCACTTCATATACACATATATTTGTAAATGCAGCATCAACACACTAAAACAATATCCCGGAAAGAGAAAAATACTGCATTTGAATATCATCCGTACTTTCGTTTGACAACTGATCATGCATGTACGATGTGAACCTAAATTTAGTTTTAGTGCAGATTCGTTCATACGACACAAAGACACAATTTTGTTTTACGGATCATTTCGGCTTACAGGACTGGGCGAGTCACGTAAGAATATCGAATATAAAATATATTTTTATAAACAATGGTAGCAAGATGAGGTGCAGATAATTGGTCTGTAATCACATTTTAACTAGTTTGAGCTGTTAATTCTTGCAGCTCAATTCGACAGTGAAAAATGCCCATAATTTCACTTTAATAGCCTTATCATTTAATTTCACATTAGAGTTTTATTGCCCGTGTCCCTTTAAGAAAAGGAAACCCTACAAAAATCAAGTCTGGTGAGAAGACCGCCTGACAATTAAGGGCATGCAACCTTTTTCGGAAAAACGAAGACCTTTTTGTTCACTATTCGCACAAAAGTGCCTTCAATCGCATCCACAATATTTGGCAGCGAACACTTTCTGTAAAAGTCCCGTTTCATCTGCAGCAAATTCTGAGGCTGCATGGGAAATCAGGAATTGTAAAATGTTCAGACTTGTTTAATACAATTAAAATATGTTTTTGAAATTAAAAATTAAAATGTATTCAATACAATTTTAGGACTGTCTTTAAAGTCTCTATAACGCTCCAAATCAACGAAAATTTCGTAAAGTATTTCGTAAAATAAAGTTGACACCTAAACAATCATTGTTCCTTAAGCAATAGCCACAATTTCAACGCTGGATGTGGTATGATTACATAGATTTTTGTAGATACAAAATGCTCGTTTTTATTCATTTGTGACCACAATAAACACATGCTAATTTCCTGCGAATATATCTATTCATACGACACATGAACACTAAAATGGTACCATGTTGAACCATAATTAAAACGAGCATTTTGTATCCACAAACATCTATTTTACCAGACCACATCTGGTGTTGAAATTTCGGCATTTGCCATAACGAACAATGATTTTTTAAATGTTTAGCTTTATTTTACAAAATATTGTACGATATTTCCGTTGATTTTTATTAGAAATATTACTTTAATAACAATGCAGCAATATCAATACTAAGTTTCCTGCAAGATTACCTGGCAATTAGAGCATAAAATGGTATTATGACACAGACAATTATTAACAGCGACGTGTTAATTTAGAAATTGAATTTAATACAATTTAAGCAGTTATTTACCCAGAAGTATAGGAGCTTTAGAAAAAAGAAATTAAAAATAACAGCACGTAATAACCTCATTTCACTCCCACATGCAATTATTACACTAATTTACAGTCCTGCTAACAGGTATCTCACCTAATACTTACTTAGTACAACTATTAACAATACTATAATAATATTTTGTATAACATTTACAGAACATATACTTTCAATTATGTT
The DNA here is from genome assembly GCF_020536995.1 of Dreissena polymorpha. NCBI lineage: Eukaryota > Metazoa > Mollusca > Bivalvia > Myida > Dreissenidae > Dreissena > Dreissena polymorpha. The sequence goes on from NC_068355.1 coordinate 159,172,104, forward strand.
GAAACAAATATAAGCGAGATTATACGATTCTTATATGTGTTGAATTGTAATATATTGATACAAATATGTTATAATAACAAACAATATGCAAGAAAAATGATACATTTAAGACGAATTTCATAAAATGCAGCAAATACAAAATAGCGTCCCGAGCCGATTGTAACGAAAATTAATTTCGTAATATTTTCCTACAATAACCGATGCATTTGTCTTTTTAGTAAGTGTTCGTGTGTCGTATGAATCGAAATCGCTGCAAGAATTTCGAATAAACCGTTAAACTAAATTTAGATTCACATCGTACATGCATGGTATACATGCTGGCGATTTGGCTGAACAGCCTTTTTCGATTTCAGAATTAAATATCTGGCTTATTTAGCATTTTTCGACACATGTTCTTCTTAACTTTTATTTTAGTATATGTTGAATTATATGTATAATAAGTTGTTTACACATTTTATATCAATCTATAAATATTTGACAACATCGTATATACCCGCTTTAACTTTAATCAAAATAAGAACGAAAGTTTATCAGACACATCATCCAATGAGGTGCAAGTTTTAACAAGCATTATCACAATCTGACAGGCATTATAAAGGCACACTTTTTTTCACATTCCTTGTCATCCATTGTCTGAAAGCGGCAAAGTTTATGCCATACATATGGTGTCATAGTTATAATACATACCTAGGGCAATCAGACATAGATTGATGTACATGTAGTTAATCAGGTCAAAACAATCAAACATGTATAATGTAAATCACCAAATAGCAATTAAACTCTAGTTCTTACCTTTTATTATCAAAATTCGCATGTATACTATTGACAAATCGGCCAATTACTCTGCATACTGTGCTCCTGCTTACACCATGAGTGTCCGCAATTTCACTGTAAAAGGCCCCATTTGGCTTAGTATCTCAGACTCAACAGCAGCTGAAATTGTAAAAAAATTGGCACATTATAAAGAAAAGAAAAAACAACAACAAAAGAATGAGTCATCATGCAGAATTAGTAAGTACTGAGCGTATGCAAAGTGTCGAAACCAATATGTGCTTTTGTAAAAGCATGGCAGTTTTTTTTTGTACTGAACAGGTTTATAAACTAAAGTAATTTCAATTTCATAAGGGGTGGCATTGAATAATCAATTTGTTAAATAGAATCGATAAATTAAATAGAAAAAAACTTCCTTTGGTTGATCCACACTGCATAGTCTTCGAGATATGAATGAATACAGTCCATCTTCGGTCAAAACTATAAAATTCAATAACGCTTAAATCCATCGCCATCTCTACACAGGAAGTTTTTACCGAATGTTCATACATGTACAACATACACAAATTTGGGTCAGGTTATTCACTACTATAAGGAAACAGATTGATTCATAAATTTCCGAGCAAAAACTTCCATATGGTATGGAGTGTCTTCCCCGAGTCCCGCGGGATAAATCCTGCCCAACTATTTCAACTAATTCTTGGGCCGTAGTGCGGTCAACGCGATACCTTGATACAAAATCCATGTCGCGAACATTCACGTATTGAATGCGAGGACGGAATTGTCTAACATTTCGCCAATTCCGTCGCTGTAATCGCACATACGCGTCAATTTCGGCCATTTTGACTACCGTCTGCACCACCATAAACGCAGTTGCAAACGCCCAATACAAATTTGCAACCAGCAGGTGACATTGCAACTGCACCTTTTTAATGAAACGGACACAACGTTGCAAGTTGCAATTATTAGCAAATTTGCAACTGCGCTGCAACCGATAATGAAACGGCCCTGAGCGGTACCCTGGAAGTACTTTTTGAAGGCATCTTCGTACGCAGCAGATCTCGCTTCTTGCTGTCAACTTTCTTCAGTTCTGTCTCGACGAATTGGCCATTGTATCCTCTCGCTTAAGTAGTTGCTCTTTGATCTCAACTCTGTGTTTTTTGTATTTCGTCTCCTCGGAACTAAGCCTTACGGAATGGCCTTCTTCATAGACGCGGTATGAGACGAGTCCTTGTACAGGTAGAGGTGCCTATCTGTTGGTTTGGTGTATAAGTCTGAAAAAGCCTGCTTGTTTGAATTGAGGCCATAGTTCTTAGGAATTCGTGCTGCTCTGTGGATTAACGGAGCTCGAGCTGTAGGTGGATTTTATTTGCAAACATTTAGTGCCTCAAAACCATGTGTCCAAAAGCCCCAAACATCATCAACGAACCGGAAGAAAGCTATAGAATGTTTATTTGATTTCGAAAATAACTCCCAGGCTCCCATATAGGTCGACGCGTAGTTCATACCTAAGTGCAATCCTATGGCAGTTCCTTCATTTTGCACGTAGTGGTCTCCATTGAATGAATTGGTGTTATTATATTAGGACAGTGTCCATCATTATGATCAGGTCGTTGGTTGCTACTTCCGGTTGCACTCGCCGATTGAGAGCTTCAGTCACTGCAGCACGGGCCTCTTCTCTTGGTACGCTGGGTGTAAAAAGCATTCACATCCAAACAAAATATTATGGTACCATGTGGTCATGTCTGCTGTATATGTCCTATTGTGTTTAGAAAGTATGTTGTGTCTCTCACATACGGCGGAAGTGATGTCACATGATCGCGCAGTTCATGTTCGACTATCTTCGCCATCTTCTCTGTCGGGTGATTACGGCCGTTTACAATGGTACGGAGAGGCCATTATCGAGATGTCGATAAGATGTTATCTACTATATTTGTTGGCGATGTTGTTCGTTTCTTAACGAGAATATCATGATACACTAAAAGTGATTTTATGGGCATTTTTCACTGTTGAACTGAGCTGAAAAGAATTAACAGGTCAGAAGAGTTAGTTAAAATGTGGTAACTGACCAATTATCTGCAACTCATCATGCTACCAGTTGTTTATAATAAATATATCTTATATTCGATATTTTACAGGAATGTCCCCGTCCTCTAAGCCAAAATGATCCGTAAAACAAAAGTTTGTCTTTGTGTCGCATGAACGAATCTGCACGAAAACTAAATTTAGATTTTCATCGTACATGGAATCATTTCTGTTTTGAGTTAGTGTTCGTGTGTCGTATGAATAGATATCGTTGCAGGAATTCAAATAACCCGTTAAACTAAGTTTAGATTCACATCGTACATGTATGGTATACATGCTGGCGAATTTGGCTGTACAGCCGTTTTCAATTTCAGAATTGAATATCTGGCTTATTTGACATTTTTCGTCACATGTTCTTCTTAACGTTTATTTTAATTTATATTGAAATATATATATAATAAGTTTTTTGAACATTTTATATAAATTCATAAATATTTGACAAAATCGTTTATACCCGCTTTAATGGTAAAAAGGAATAATAATAAGTGTGTACCGATACTTTTGAAATAATTGCATATTATTCTATTTACTGATTGACAATTTTAACTTTTATAAATCTTCAAGTCAATTACATACATTGAGGGATTGCTCTATTAATCAAGAAATTTATATGTTAAACCATTACTTGATGTTGTCAAGTTGTTGATTTAAAACATCAAAAACGGAGCCCAACCCCCTTGACACCGTGCTCTTGCTAACACTATGAAAGTCTCCAACTTCAGAGAAGAAATCGCACTTTGCTAGATACCCTAGGCTTATCAAAATCTGAAAAATAGGTACGCTAAAATACATTTTTGAGTGGATTCATAAAATAACATTTTGCAAATATGATGTTTGCAAATCTCACAAGTGTGCATTGTTTAATACAGATTATTTGTGCATTAAATATTATAATCATAAGACATTGGAGTTTTGGGATGCAGATTTTTTTGCATTACAAATAACTCCTAAGGAGACAGAAATAACATCCGATTGTTTTAACATTAATACCATAAAACAAATGAACACAACAGATAATTAATTAATTTGAATAATTACATAATTTTCCTCTCTTCTTGTCGGATTACTATAGGTACTGGTTGACACAATGTTGAGCATTAATGACATCCAATTTTACTACTTAAAGGAAATTATTTTATACTCATATTTACTTAAATTAAAATACTTAAACAAATCCTTACCAAGAAATGTTGACATTACTTTCAATGTACACTCGCCATACAATGACAAAAGTGCAGGGCAGTCGTTGCATCATACTAAATCATTTAATAAATGAAAACCCACATTTTGTCAAATCGGTGTACAACATAATGACAAAACATGAAATTACACATAATTAAACGAGATTTCATAATACGTCTATTATATCCACAATAAATGAAGTCCACTTCAATTCAAATCCAAGCCTTATCTAAATCCAAATGCCTAATTTCATCAATTTGCCACTGGCACTGCACACTATTTTATTGCCCTAGGTATTACTGAATAAAGCGTAGATGCATACTCGGGTATGAATGTATTAATTACCGAATAACATAAATAAGTCTGATCAAAAATATCAACATTTGTCTATCCCCTTAAAGGTAGTTCACTGTTAATTTTTCCAAACTTGAATCTGACAAGAATGAATCTCTGACCTATTTACTGAAACAGGAAACAGTACAATCAGTCAAGGGAGAGTAAATCCTAAACAATATACCGAACCCATCAAAGGCTATAGATGAGTAAAAAATGTAAGGATTTCTTTGATCCAGCGTCAAATAAAACAAACACGTCACGTCATCAATGAAAAATCAGTTAACAAACCTGCGTTATAGGGGGTACTGCCCGAGTACGTGTACTTGTCTACAAATGTTCACCCATTTTTTCGACCAAATACTCTATACATTCCCGACTAAAGTGATACCTGTGAATAATTGCAAGGTCACATAAATGGGAAATGTCCGATCTAGGAACACCCGCTGTTTCCGTCGCTCGTCTCCAAATAAAAACATCGCGGCGGCCATATTTGCGAACGCTACGACAGCCCTTGACCATGCGTAAATTTTACGTTGAAACTTACGAATTCGTAGCAGGTGGTTGCGTACGTATTTTTTATGAAACGCTCAGAATTTCTTACGAACTGCGTAAGTATACTTACGTTAGAAACTGTGCGTACGAACGTGTATGAAACGGGGCCATTATCATTTCATCTGGATTAAAATAACTCTGACCCGGGGCGCAACGAACAGCACTCAGCATGTCAAAGTCAAGCTCCTTAAACAAACAAATATTTGAGCATTTACCGTCTATAAAGTATTCCTCCGGTCGGTTACCCCATCTGTATACTTCATTAGGATACTGGGCTTTTGATCATAATCTCCCAAAATCTTCTGCAACTGGGCTGCGTGTCGAAAGGGGGATTATGTCTGAAGTACAGTATCATTCACAAAGGTTTTGACAGTGCCTCTAACAAAGGATTCGCCAACAGAATCGGGAATTTTGCAATCTAGAACAACACGAGGAGTTGATGAGTTCATATCATGATCCAACGCAGATAACTCTGTTGATAACGGAACTATCCATCCAGGCTATTACACTCTCCCCACCTTAAAAATTTAAACTTCTCCTGAAGTTTTGACAAACAATATTAAACCGTACATAACAGTATGATAACAGTAAATTGTTTATACAGGATAAGGCATAGTAGTATTATCATAACACAACTGGAATAAATAACTTCATATTGTTAAAAGATCAACATTTTCAAAACAAAAGTTTTGACAAACAATATTAAAGGGCCTTTCCAACCGATTAAAGCGTCGTTCGACGCGAATCGATATTTTGGGAAACTACGACGATTGCTTATATACTAAAATACCTCCATATTTGACGCGAGCGTGGATGGTCGAGTGGTTCAGTCGGGGGACATTTTACTCCAAGCTTCCATGACGCTAGGGGTCAGTGGTTCGAGCCCTGTGGGGGTTAACGTTTTTTCTTCTTTTTTAAAATGTTTTTTTATATTTTTTACTGGAGATTTTTAGTTCAAATGTTTAAATTAATCAATATAAAGCAGTTAATGACAAGTTTTAATACATGCCAAAATAAGTTTGACGGCGCCATTAAACCGTACATAACAGTATGATAACAGTAAATTGTATATACACGATAACGCATAATAGTATTATCCTAACAAAACTTCTTAAATAAATAATTTCACATTGATATAAGATCAAAATTAAAGATTAAAACTTCTCCAAGGAGCCGTTTCTTAAAAATACTTACATTCAAATAACTTGCGTAAGTGTCAATCTTAAACGTAGGAGCGTTTCTATAAAATTCGTAAACTTTCGAATTTCTTATTTTCACACAAGCTCTTTTGCTTGCGTAATTCACAATTTTATGCGTAAGTAAGGCGTCTTACATTCCGCTCTGCAGACGAGAACGATTACCAAGAGTTTACCGTGAAAGACTACTTCCAATAAACAACTTACGAGAAGGGGAAGTTATTGAACGCTATAGACTTTCACGCGAAGCTATTAGCTATGTACATGAGTTGATCAAGGACGATATTTCGCCTTTCACTAACCGTAATCATGCTGTGGATTCGCTGACCAAGGTAGCGTTGATTTTGATTTCATTGAATGACATGCATACATTTGATGCTATCTAGCATTTATCCGACACAAATTTATTGTTAACTTCACACAATTAAGGACCTCAATATCTACTGTTGTGTAGCACGAACTGTTTGGTTTGGAAATGTTCAGCGGAAACGAATGTCATTTGTGGAAATTGTCACCAGTGATATTTGCTACGGAACAATCGTATGAAATGATTGAATTTGAACATGTTCGACGCGACTGTGTAATGATTTGTTCGGACATAGTACGGGCATTTCAATCAACTTTCGTTGTAAACATGTTTACCTTCAACATTAACCAAAGACACGGATTGATTACATTCTGTTCTTGAACTTGGTAAAATGTACTGCCGAGAGATAAGTTTATACAAATATTATTTATCATTATGGATGCTAGCTTTATTAAAGATTATTGATTTGTTAATGCTATTCATATTCTTGTGTGTGCTTTCTTGAACAGTTAAACTGTAGATCTTGTTTTATGAAATCATCAAAATGTTTACTCCATCATTCTATGTTTACAAATCTCATGTTTTTATATTCAGCCAGCTTATACTATATTCCAGGTTTAAGTGACTTTGAGATACCTGGCAAAGGGTGATGTCTTCAGTGAAGTAGGTGATCTTCACGGTATAAGCCGAAGTTCTGTTTCAAGGTCTATTTTGGTGGTAAGGATGTAGCAGTAGACCATTTTCATTTGTTTATTGCAATGTAGATTTCTATTCAATTAAAAACATGTATGCTAATCTTGTTAATTCTTCCGTGAATTCTTCGCAACTCATGAAAATACTAATTTTATAATCACTCGTGATATAAAATACATATTCAACCGTAGCCAACAAATATCCTCCTTTATGTGTTATATAAATAAAAGCTTAAGAACAATGTTTTCCTAAATGAACACAGTCTTGGCATTTAATTATATCTATTTCAAATTTATTTGGCTTATAATCTAAACAAAATTTGAAATGCATGCAAATATTGAGATTGAAATTTTCAAAATTGAATACACTACCCTTAGATCCTTGCAATTATTAAATTTTGGAAACTTTTAAATGCATATGATTTTAAAATTTACATACTAACTAACTAACAAACACATATTATGGCAGGTGGTCTCGGCTCTTGATCGTCGATTGCAAACCATGCAATTTCCTATGTCGGAGGAGCAGATAAAGGAAGTGAAAAGTGGCTTCTACAAAATTAGGAAAATTCCCAATGTTGTTGGAGCAAGTGATGGGACCCTTATCCCAATCATCAACCCAATTGAGAATGAGGAGGCTTATATATGCAGAAAGGGGTTCCATGTACTCAATGTCCAAGCAGTTGTTAATCATTAAATGAGGTAAGATATCCCTGCATTTCCCCAATAAATGCTTGTTTAAATCATAACATTATATGCCTAATATTATATTGTTGACAACCAAATCATAGTTCAGACAACGGTTGTCCATACGCTGTCATACAAAACATGTGCATCCTGGGGACTCTCGATTGGTTTGTGATAAGCGTCCTTTGTCAAATGTATGCGTCCAAATACGCTTAAATTCTGCGTTTCCGAGAGCCCAGCAACCAGTTTTATTAGCTCACCTGAGCACAATGTGCTCATGGTGAGCTTTTGTCCATAGTGAGTCGTGCGCCTTCAACATTTGCCTTGTTAACACTCTGGAGGCCACATTTATTGTACAATCTTCATGAAAATTGGTATCAATGATATCTTGGTTGAGTTCAAAAATGGTAACGGTCGCTTGAAAAACATGGCTGCCAAGGGGCAGGGTATTTTTCTTAATATGACTATAGTAAAACCTTGTTAACAATCTTAATGTCACATTCATTGTCCAATTTTCATGAAACTTAGTCAGAATAATTGTTCTAATGTTATTTTGGATGTGTACGAAAATGTATCGGGTCTGTTGAAATCGTGACAGCCAGGGTGTTCACTTCTCATGAAAGTTGGTTAGAGCATTTGTTCTAATGACATCTTTGACTGAACAGCACAGGTCAGTCCCTTTGAATCTCAGGTGAGCGACTTTGGGCCTTTCAAGCCCTCTTGTTTATTTCAGTTGCCCTTTTGACAACCAATATTAAGAATTATATCTCATTTTATGAGCTAGCTTTTATAGGTACCAGGTGATATGATATATTTTAGTGGTTTTTTTATTAACAATTTATTTTGTATTTTAGATTCACGGATGTTGTCGCTAAATGGCCCGGGTCAGTCCATGACAACACCATTTTTGACAATTGTTCACTGACTCAGTGGCTATCTTCCAAAAACAACACTTGGTTGCTGGGTGATACTTTAAAACCATACCTGCTAACACCAGTAGGTAACCCAAGAACTGCCTCTGAGATAGGATTCAACAGAGCAGATGTAAAAACCAAACTGGTTGTCGAGAGGGCATTTGGAATATTGAACTAATCATCATGTTTTATGTGTCACATTTTTATCTCCACATTTCGAAGAAAATAATGGTCATACATTGGTAATAACTTTTGCAATATTGAAAACAGCAACATTTTCATTTGGCATGAATGTGTATCTCATAGAGCTGCACATTTTGAGTGGTGAAAGGTCAAGGTCATCCTTCAAGGTAAAATATATGGGGGACATAGTGTTTTACAAGCACATCTTGTTTAATACATATTTACACAAGTGAATAAAATGAGCAGTACCATGTTTCGTTTTATCTGCAGATGCTTGCACAAAAGCGGTGGCTGCCTCCAACTTCAACCTCCAAAGGCAGCGAAGGTTGTAAGTGTGTGCATGAAATTGCACAATCTGTGCCAATACTGGAATGTTCCATTACCAGAATTGTTGGCAGAAAATGAGAATGACGACTATGTTTTTGAGGGACCCATCAACGCAACGAGTATCCAAACTCAACAAAATGTCATTAATTTGTTTTAGAACAATATAATACAAAGAGAATTGTTAAAATGTACTTTGAGCTCATCTGAGTTTGCAGTTTTTTTATGGATCAAGTGAGTAATATGGATACATCAAAAAGAGAAGATATACATTAAACGTATTTTCTTTGACATCCGCTTTTGTAGTTCAAGTTTGCACTGTTTCTTGTCATGTAGTTTTCCCACATCTTTACTTATATTTTGAAATAGTCGAAGTAGTTGTTTAATTGCTGTGTTCTGATACAATAAACTGTACATGAAATATTTTAATAAACATTATTTTGAGTTTCCATTAAAAATCATGTGTGTCATTGTGCAACAAATTTGATGACAATAAAAGCAACAGTTTACACAATTATTTGCTTTATATAAAGCCGATTTTCAAATGAACTGTTAATTTAAATTCATATTCTATTTTTGGCTATTAGTACTGGCATGTCATGATCACCAGCCTCATCTTCATATTCTTACCCCATTCAAACAAATTCAAGGAATTCACTGCTCTTGTAAAAGTTGGTTTTCGCTCAATATTTTAAGTTTTTTCAGTGTAACCAGTGATTCTAATAGATTGCTTATGTCCAAGATAATTGTATTTCTAGCCTTCTCCACCTGTAGACTTTCTCTCTCAATACTGATTAGTTCAATCCTGTATGATTCATCGGAACCTGTTAATATAACATGTGTTTTGTTACTTGCAAATTAGTAAGTAATGATTTCTTTTATATTTGTTACATATGGTTCACAGTATAACTATTTAATCTCAAAATATTTGTGGTATGTCAGATGGTTTTAAATGTTGTATTGCCATTCATGAATGCTGACATGTATTTATTAATAAATTCATTTATATGTTATTAAGTTAAGTTATCTCTGATTTCGAAATGTATTAATTATTTTTTATTTTTAACGAAATGTACAATACACTTGCTTTCATATTTCCTTTTCTGTCCCTGTTTACCGGTGATGGGATTTTCAACTGAAATATTTTAAGTGAAAAAAGGGCCATAATTTTTACAAAATGCTTGATACGGCTGTCTGCTCTTGTTTATAGATTTAGGGTCATGTTGCTACAGAAGTATGTAAAATATAAAATCAATATGTCAATATTTGAGGAGGTACGCAAACTTTAACATTCCAACGCCTACGCCGATGCCGGGGTGAGTAGGATAGCTCCACTATATATATATTTCATATATAATAGTCGAGCTAAAAAAAATCTACATAAAGGTAAAAATTGCATTTACATGTTATCTATAGATATATCATTAAAATAAAAAATGGCTTCCTAACTGATTACAAGTGCATTTTTATCAATTGACGTGTTTGCATTGGAATCTGATCTCAGAAGTCTATTTCAGTGTGTGTGATAATACAATGCAATGAATATTACTTACCAGCAGCCATTCTGTCGTCATTTGAAATGGGCCTCTCAACTGAATATGTATCAATGACCTTCGTATCTGCAAATGTATGAAAGAACACTTAAGTTTAACTCAAAACAATAAATTACATCATGGTCTTAAAATTTTAAGGTTATATAATAACCTAACAAACTGCACATATCTGTCCATTAAAACTAATATTTTATTTAGCTTTTATTTTTTCATACCAAACAGACAACCTATATTAGAATTTAAAATAATATTATTGTATGATTAAATTTGAGAATGCAAACAAATAAACAAGAGAGAGGGTAATCATTAAAGTGCATTTCAGCACTTAGAAATGGACATGTAAAGAATAACCTTCATAATACAACTATTACCTTCAACATATCTGGAAAAACTGCTCGTCATAGCTGAAAAAACAACATTAAAAAAGTCTCATCACAAATTGAAATACATGGTATACGATCTATTAAATATATATACACAGTTCATATGGAAATATAAAAAACAAATGGATTTTCAAATTAATTATACATATTTTCATTTTTTAAAAAATGATATAAATGAATTATTATCATAAACATCTTATAAAAGTTGCCTTATTTTTTATCATACTATGTATTTCCTTACATTTGAAATTGTCAATACCATTGAAGCCTTCAATGGTTACTTTGGGAAGCACACTGAAAAACTGAAATATGAACATCAGTTTAAACAATTATATTACTATTATTAATTCAATTTAAGAAAATAATGTAGATGTACAGATAGTTTTTACTACATAATGGAAATCAAATGGCTATAGGCTGTTCCTAAGATGCAGTAGTGTAATCTATTGTCCCCGCAATGATAATAACCTCTGCAATTATAACAAACAATTATAAAAAGTAATTGTATTGTGTGACTGTTAGGGGCTGTTTGGCACACTCGCTACCCCGAGCATGTGAGTTTGGTTTGCGGTCACCATACCGGACAGGTAGAGTTTCCTCCGCCCCCCCCCCCCCCCCAACAGCACAAGACCACATACAATTTAAAAAATATATTTCAGTTAAACAACAATTGCTGGAAATTGCAGTTTGCATTCAAAATTTGTCCCGCTTTTCATAAGTCTAAGTAGTTGTGCTGGGACACACTCCGGGTCATCACATAATGCAGCCTCCTACGCGGAGGGACCTCATAAACTTTGAAATACACACACATACATGTGACAGTTATGTAACATTTAATGGAAATTTCGCTTACTTTTCCTAACAGTTCACTAACCTTTTCCTGCCAATCTTTAAGTATGATGGTGGGTGGTCCTCCGCCCGTGACCTTGGCATCCCGCATTCTTTCCCTTTCCTTTTAGCGTACCTCCGTCTTTATGTCTGACAGCTTTTTTTCACCTGTTCCACTGTACGGGTTGTCAATGACTGACTGTTTATACTGTTAATAAATTAAGTTGTAAATAGTTCGTACTAACGCATAAATGCAAAGATGCTATATCAGACGTTTGAATCTAAATCACGCATTGATAATTAGGAGAAAAAATAGATCTTGATACTAGTTCTTATTTACTATTTATTCATTAACAAACCTGTCAGTTATCTCTTGAAAACAGTCCATTTTGTCTTTTTGTATTAATTTGTTGGTCAATTTTCCCTCGATTATGTCTCAGTTGACACATAAGGCATCTACGAGCACATGTAACTCATGCTGAGACCAATTTTCATTCCTTTTTTTTGGGAACTTCAATTTTGTTAGATTGCACAAGCAGCAGAAGAATATTTATGTGTGCTCTCTGTTAAGTCCGCGCGTTTTCGACTTCATTTAAGAGTGTATTTGCGTATAACAACTAAGTTTACGGTTACGTTTGGTTTATAGAAACGCACTTACGTATTAGCAAAAACTTGCGTAACTTGTCACTTACGTAAGCTCGAGTTCATTCCAATTCATGGGAGGCCACTTGAGAAAAGGGGTGATGGAAACAGATTCTTCTGGTACGTAGGTCCATTGACGTGGTCCTGGAGGAAGGAGGGGCATCGAGAAGGAGGTTCTCTGCCATTTTTGCTGACGACTGAATGACTGGGGATGTATATGGGTTGGTTTGTGGGTTTGTAGGTGGGTTTGTTTGTAGGGCTGTAGGTTGATTTGTTGGTAGTAAAAAAAAACTGCACAGGTGTTCGGTGTGTGTATAAAACTACACAATCTGTGCGAAGGCATGACTGCTTTCAGTTACCAGGGGCGACCATGATGAGCAACTATTCGATAGGCCGGTTAATGCAAATTGTCGTACGCACTATGAGCAACTATTCGATAGGCCGGTTAATGCAAATTGTCGTACGCACGCTAATAAGTAACGTGAATTTATTTTTAAAATTGGACTTAATGAAACCACTATGTTTGTCGATGTATAACAACATAACAAAATATAGAATATCAGTTTCAAATGCTCTTTAATTTCATACACATTGTGATTTTATGTATTGACGGCGTGAGAAATATCTTTAAAAAATGTACATTTGACTTTGTAAAATAAGCATCAGAAACGATTTTGCAACAATTTTGTTTCGCTTCCACTTTTTAATGGATAACTACAGACATTCATCGGTAAAATTCTTTAGATTTTTATTTTATTTTTACAACAAACGTTAATATACAGTATTTATTATTTTGCCTTAAATTATGTTATCACATCTAATATTTCATGAAAAAGCGATAATTGTATTACTTCAAGGAAGATATTTTGATGATTAACATGATGTCAATAAACAGCAATTTTCACGCGAGATTTCAGCTATTCTAAAACCAGGCTTAAGAATTGTTTAGAAATCGGGATTAGTTAGTCCTCGGAGACTGGTATGTTTCGCATATCGTGAGCAATAAACACGAGCGCAAAAACTCACATTAAGTCACGTAAAATCATAAACATTGAAATGTACGGGGATTTAAAATATCGCGAAATATCGTATTTACGTTGACAATGATCTCCCTGATAAGAGTGACAGAGGGCATCCTAATCCCGAGTAAGGGAACCTACAGCGGGACAAACACAAGATAACTACAGCCTTTCGTAGAGTTGCTTATATATGCTTATAAAAACAGAGATGAAAAGGTTACGTGTTATATTCCAATGATGTGTAAAGTTGGGAGAAGATGTACGCCAAAGTATACATATACTCGAGATATATACACTGGAGTTCAAACTGTCCACTATGTTAAACAGTATCTTCGAAAATGCACCACTACTCGTGCATTAACCACGGATGCAAAATTTCATGGAGTTTAATTGGCTCAGTTGGACTCGATGACAGTCTCTATCCAGTCGTAAAAGTGGTTAACGCGCGTGTAGATCACCGGGTAAAGTGGGTGAGCGCTTCCAGCGCCTGAATTAACCACGCCCACCTGGGTCCAGCGGCCGTCATGGAAGCACGCGAGCGGACCGCCCGAGTCACCCTAAAAAAGAATTAGTTGTGCAAGATAATGACATAAAACACTACATATTTAAGTAATAATTCAAAACATTGATTTATCAATCTAGTACAACGCATGTAATTGTACGTTGATTCATATTGTTACACGTCTAATGGAATCTACATTATGGATTAAGATTCAAATTAAGATGCAAATGATATCAACTAAGATGGGAAATGTCAACATATTTTATAATATACACGGAAAGAAAACAAGTACATTTATGGCGTTATGATACAAAGTGTATTAGCTGATGAACACATCACCTCACATGCGTGATATTTAATCCTACCTGACAAGATCCATTGTCTTCACCGATGGCGCAAATAACAGAGACGAACAGATCCGTGTAATTCTCGGGAACCCCGTAGATATCCTCGCAGACGGGAGTGGGCACGATCTGAACACTCGCATAATGCGGCATTTCCGCGGCAAAAAACGCCCCTGAAAAAAGAAGCCCCCGTCAAAGTGTTGGTAGAGAAAAATGATTGACGTAATGCTTACACGATATTTACGTAACTACTCCGATGCTCGTTTCTTTGTACTGACTACGAAGCACTTTTTGAATCATAAGAATATGATTTACAAAAACATACAGTTTGCTTATGAATAGTTTCCAACTTGAAATCAGTACTTAACAAAAATGTAATTTGTTGTTCTTTGAAAAAAACTATTCAATATTACTTAACCTTAAATATTTTGTATTATTTTGCATGAGTGTTATTTAGTCATATAAAAACTATAGCATACCTTCGAATAACCTTCCCCAGCCCGCAGTGGATGTGATCGGGCGCGATGTAGTTGGGCTCGATGCAGATGGTGTTCACATACTCGGACATGTAAGCGGGACGGCTCAACTTAACAAGGGCTATATCATAGGGCAACCCCTCATTCTGAGCAACTAAAATAGGAACGTGAAAACTTCTGAGAAATTGGGGATGTATATGCAATCGTTATATATATATATTGGTATTGACCCCTGTAAACGTCTGATGCAAAGGAGTTGTCACGTGCACACGTCTGATAAGTTGGAGAAGAATCTTTCGAACTTACACTGAAGAGTAATACATTGTCTAATACATTCGTAGGCTGTTCAGTCACACGACGTAAATGCAGCGAATCGACTCTAAATGACAGTGAACAGTATTTTGTGTACATGTTTTGCATTTTTGTAAATCTCAATTGATCACAAGCATTTCAGTGTCAACTCCAATATAACAGACTCTTGTTAGTTTCTACTCATGTGTAACGCAAGCAATTCGTGCGATTAATTGGAGCTGACACTTACACACGTTGGATAGATTGTAGTAGATAGAGACATACGTGTTAGAAATTGGAATTGAACACTAAAGCGCTTTTGAATAACGAAAAGCGTTGGCAATGTAAAAAAATAGTGATTAAAGAGTTGATAAGCATGCGATTTCCTGGAGATGGCACGAGATGGCTTGTGTCTTAAGAAAAAATACATTCAAGTGTGTGATGCATTTGTATTGATATTGTGAAAGGCAAATTTAAGTGTGCGACACCTCCAAAACTCTGAAACTGACATTGCATATGCAAGTTTGAGATAAATTGTACTCAAGTGTGATAGACAACGATTGAGTGATGTGTGCAAGCGTGTGTTAAATTTGCAAATAAAAGCATGTATGAAAACTTGTGATACACTAACATGAAAACATGCAAGCGCACATTTAAAAGGATCGTGTTAAATATGTAGTAAAAAGAACTTTCATGTGTGTTACACATTGGACTGATTATGCCACGCACTTATATACAATAAAAGTAATTAACGAGTTAAATTAAAGAGCAGCCACTCACGCAAGTACGTGGGGTGTGACACTATCTTTTCAAATGTGAGGTACTGCTCTGCGCCTTCCTCTCGGCCCTGTACGTGTTACCCGAGCACCACGCGCCAGTTGTCTTTGTCTCCCCAGCCTTCTATCACAGGACCACTGCAGACATGCATTACAATCATATTCATGTACATGAATAAACATGCCCAATTCGGCATGCGTGTTGTGCTAAGGTCGATGCAGTTACGAAACGAAAAGTAATATTGTACGGGTACAGATATATATTTTTCATTTGTTTCGATTTTGTAAAATCACATCACAGTAATTTTCCTATGCAATCCTTTTGCTATTGTTTCACGTGAACCAACTTAGTGTTGATTAAAACAAGATGTGTCACACACACGGATGACTAAACTACCTTACAATTTTTGTTGTGGACACCGACATAGGCAGCGTAGAGAGAATTTAATGCAACAATACGTGAGTCATAGTTGAGCTCTATATTTTGGTATTTTCCATGGAAAGTGACGTTGACCTTTGGGCTAGGCTAACCAGTATTGTGTTCGACCCGCGGTCGTAACATGGTGGTCATTTTTGGCAAGTTATTTTTAAACGGATAGATATAATTATGAAGTTAAAGTCTGAACAAGCTATATTATTCTAATTATTGACATTTTTATCGGTTAATGTGGCTCGATTAGTCATTGTCGGCTCGGGTACTACTAACATCTACCCCGGATACTCTTAAGTATACTTACATGTACCCCGGGTACGGTAAATATACTAAAACGTACCCGGGAAATTAAACGCTAAATCAGTCGTTGTCGGCTATTTTTTATATTAATTATTAGTGTTCGTGTGTCGTATGAAAAGATATCGTTGCGGAAAATTAAAAAGAAAGATATTGTGTGTTTTGAGCAAGATACAGATGTGCCCCGCCCACACGTCGTAACCTCATGGTGATCAAGGTTAGCAATTTATGTTAACATGTCATGATAAATAATGAAGTTAAAGTCCGGACAAGAATCGGGAGCGACTTTCAGACGTTCGTACTGGCGGACAAGTGTATTGCCTTATCCAACCCACCTTCCTTAATGGGGGCATACACGAATGTGGTGCAATATCTTAAAAGACCAAACAGGTTACTGGCCTCTTTCCCTGGACTGTTTTATGGGTGCGGATGTTTTAGTATCGACTTTTCAATTTGCGGTGTCAATTGAACTCACTCGAAGCAGTGCGCAGCGGTTAGTAGCCACTGTGGGTGTATAAGTGACGCTCCACAAGTATGGGGTCGCCAAGCCAGATCCGGGTGTTTGGGCTTCAACATGAAGTGCATTGACACCAACCACGGCCACTCACCCTAAAGTAACGCCGTGCCGCCGACAACGCGCTTCTTAGCGTCGCTTTCCTCAATGTAGGTGTTTCCACACGAGTCGATTGGTTCGTGCACAGATATACATGTTTATACAAGTGTACATTCATGGATTTATCTTTTATATAGGCATATTTTATAGACAAGTATTTCCAAAACGTCACGTGTGAGGTAAATTTAGCCGTCTGATGCCAGCATGGCTCCAGACTATCATGCGCACTCGCAAAGTCTGGTAAAGAGCTTTCCATCTCCGCTATAACGTAGCGCATGGTTTCGCGGTCTGATTGGCGGACAGGATTGCTCCCGGCCAGAATGATGGCACCATTTCGTGAGCTGGTCTGGAACTACGTTGGCACATGGTATAATACCCATTTTCACATGACGCGGCAAACCAAAATGACTTTTAACTTCAGAAAAGAGAAAAAAACATTAGTTAACGTTGTTGTTCAGCTTTTTAAAAATACAATACCACATTTATCAAATACTTCGTACTTTTAAAATACAGTGACTTACCATGCGGCGCCAATGCATCTGGAAACCAAACATAGAGCGGGTAAAATTACATGCAATATGCTTTTAAATATATATACTATATATAAGAATATATCTATAATTTTCATAAATCGAATGTAAAGTTGAACCAATAACTTAAAAACATGCGCTTATTTTACTTTTTATCTCATTGTATCTGTCCGCTGGTTGTATTTAACCAACTTACATCGCGTGTATATTGTTATTATATATTTTTATTACACAATCAGTGAAGCTAATAAATACTATGTCACACGTACTACAGCCTACGAATGTCACTTGATACCCGTCTGTTTCCATGACTACCAATGGATTCCCCGCTCTCGGATGGCCCTCTCCTTAGTCGTATCCGGTCTTCAAGCGACTGCGCACGGCAATACACTGGGAGCGGATAGGGAACCCCGGTCCCTCTAACATTAGCGAGCTTTCACCGTACGGAATCTCAAATGCCTGACAAAACACAAAGTAATTTCGTATTTAAAATAATTACATAGACGTATTTATTACATATCCACCGTTTTTTCTTTCCTATTATGAAACATATTTCAGGAGGGAATCGACGTAAGATTCGTTAGATTTTGTCCTATACTTAAGGTAAGTTCTTTCAGCCGTTTTATCAAAGATACATCAGTTAAAAGACCAGTGTTGGCGTTCGTAAATATGGTGAACATAGGAGCTCCGGACGTGGTTCGACCAAAGGGAAGAAAAGGAGATTGTTAGATGAAATAAAGCGTTTGGGGAATCTCCGAAACGGGGAAATATTGAAAGGCAAACGTCTTAATTTACGAAAGTATTGAGCGGCTTGTCAAGATGCGGAGAGATGATATTCAAAAACCGACGAAGAGATCGCACTCCATACCTGTCATGATGCAATTTTGATTATATACCAATGTACTCGTTTTGTTCTCATTAAATCGAGTATAATTGAAATTACAATGTTGAAACGCCATCAGTGACTTTAAATTGCAATTTATATGATCGGTTATTTATAAATACGGTGTGCCATTAAATGGGACGTTCAGTGCACTTAAGTCACCCCAGGCGGTATATCGTCTACCTTTGGCTGGTCGTTCTCCTTCACGAACTGAGCCATTTCGTAGTTGCATGCTCTCGCATATGCCATCTCAAACACGGGCTAGGTAGCCGGATATGCCAGGGTGATCCGCATTGACGTGACGATCTTCTCCCTATCGAACACGAATTTCCGGATCTCGGGGGTGGGGATATATGTGGAGCTTGGTGTGATCGAGCCCTTGCAGTAATCGGGAGCTGCCGCCACCAGGATTTAATACCAAGGTAAATGAATAAACGTGCTTATAACAAGAGCTTACGCTCGGCTGCGGGTGCATTTTTGAATAAATGATAGCTTGTCAGATTATTTTTTTCAGAGGCCACAGTGACCTTGACCTTTGACCATGTGACCCAAAAAATGGGTGAGGCGTATAGAACTCATCAAGGTGCATCTACATATGAAGTTGCAAAGTTGTATGTGGAAGCACTTTGATTTTAGAGCAAAATGTCAAAGTTTTAGCACGACGCCGGCGGACAGCGGACGGCGGACAACGAGCTGGCTATGACAATACCTCGGGATTCTCCGAAAACAGCCGAGCTAAAAATGAGTAATGCATGGATGATACTGTCTTATCTATATACGGACTAATATCAAAAATGATTGATTCAGTTTAGAACGTTTATCACGAACATTGTTAAATGCTGTAATAAGGTAAGATAAGATAAGATAATCTTTTATTATAGTGCCATGTGTTTACGTACAAGGTGTTGACAGACATATATACAATGCATAAAAGAACACCCGGCCTAATAGGCCTATAAGTCACCTTAACGGCAGTGTAACATATAACGTGATCATTATTATGCAAATAGACAATAAAATATATGAGCAACATGCTGAGTTCAATGAATAAATTAGAAATAATAAATTCAGGTTTATCCAAGTTAGATCAATATAAGAATAATTTCAGTAGTACTTAAATTATCCAATTAAGAAGGCATATTTCTGAATAATATGTAATACGTAGATGGTAATTAAAAGTTCATTTACAAACAATATTATATTATTTTAAAGTTTAAAATGACACAACTGCATACAACATATATTTTTACAAATATAACATACTGCTTCTGATATTAAACGCATTAACAACAAATTTCGCACACTTTCTAGGATGACGCTTAACCAACACAATTAATTTATCTTTATTTGATTGACATGTAGTATATTCTTCAGAGATCAAAATATTCCCAAATATAACTGATCTTGTGTTTTCATAAACAGCACATTCAACAAGAAAATGAGTTTAATCTTCGACCAGTCCGCTATGACACAACCTACACCGTCTTTGCTCGGGGGCTTCGCCCACATACCTTCCGGTCTCGACCCTAAGTGGCAGAATTCCGGTTCTGAATTGTGCAAATAAAGCGCGTTCATTTCTTTTTAAGTTCAGTGTAAGGTATTCTTCACAAACAAATTCAGTTTTGAAGGTTCTATAATTATGTTCTTAACTTTGAAACCTGTTCATAGTCTCTAGACCAAATTATTGAGTAAAACTGAGTCATGTTTTCTTTAGCTAAATCCATTGGAATGGGACGTTTACGGTTATAATAATCCGTTAGGTTAAGACTAGCCACTACCGTCTTAAAATCACTGCACCAGTTATTGTTATTTGATGAACTGTAGTCCCTATCAAATGCTCGTTTGGTTAATCTATTTTCGTCAAGTTTTACAAGTCTGTTCCAAAACCTGATCATTGCAAGCCATCTACGGTAAGTGCTCGGTAACCATTCAATTTCACCCAATGTATAATATTTGTATTTGCCGAGACAAGATGGTTTATTAATCGACATGTTTTGTTATAGCTGTCCCTAAAGGAATGTGCTCACTAACCAAATGGCCGATTTGTTTGTTTATATTGTTCTACCTCATACATGCCCATTAATTATGATTGTATAAATTTTGCCCGCGTTCCGCCTGTTTTTGCATTGCTAGGCCAAGTATACTGTACCAGGGTGCAGGATTAACGGGGTTTACAAACGGTTCGACAGAATGTCATACACCCATATAAACTGTATTTGTGCAAATTTCTCAAGTTAGTGGAATGCATTTGCAAAAATCAGTTTTGCATAAAAGACAGTTTGTGCCAATATCTTGAGTTTAAGAATAAAGCATTGAATACGTCTGAAATTGATGCAAAAAGTTATAAAGGTTGAAAAAACGATATAAACATAACCGTGTATATGAATACTGTAATTGTCTAATTTTAATCGAAGAACACATGCTTATTAAATACAGTAATGTTGACTTTATTTTATGCACTAGTTGAAATTCTTAAGAAAAAATATTTTTAAAAAAGAGTTATTGGGAAGAAAAGAACCACTTACCGGGGTGTTTACATCCATTAACGTTAAGTTGTGAACCCCACAAAGTCACGTTACCCAGCACCCTGTGTACTTTGCCTTAAAAATGCTTGCTATTTTCCAGAATTATTATCTTTATCATTGTTATAACAAAACACCAAATAACTGCTATACAATAACTTGTGAATGTTAACTGTTTCGAAAATTCTCAAAATTATTATACTCTCAAAATGTTCTTGGAGAACAACAAATTTTATCTTAGTGTAGATGTACTTACAGCAGCCGAGCAGTTCAAACCTCATGGCAGTGTGTTCTCCGTAACGTTTTGTCGGCACGATGCGCACGCATCTAGCGTTGAACACATGATCGAACATCAACGTTGTGGTCGTATTGGAGAACACATTTCCGTTATATTCCTGTGGATATAGTGATGAAATTAATATTAATGGCCATAAATTTATATGCCTTATTTTGGACAGACACGTGAGTGCTATGTGTACTTTAACACCCGCCACAAGAACGCCTGACAATGATGTTAAAGTCACTATCACGCTCACCAATACATACGGCTACTGTATTATGCTATATAAAAACATTCGACAACAAGTAGTACCATACGATGGTTAATTACAATAGGAAGACCCTAAAAACAAGTAACATTGATGTAAAAACGTTATATTACAAGCATTCGGCAAGTTTTAAGCATCTAAATATCGTTCCACGATGTAATCTACTTTCGCTTTCGAGTCAGGATCGGATTCATTCGGGTTGCGTTCATTTGCATAATTTATACAAGCCATTTTCGCATTCGCTAAGTTCCAGTTACCCAGAATTCATTTTGATTTCACAAAATGATTATTCATGAGAGCTACGTTATGCTTCCGACGCTTACCGTATCCAATCTCGTGTTCGCCCGTAAATGTTCGGATATTTCACGGGAGATATAAATGGAATTATTTGTGGCCACAAAAAAATAAAAACGAGCATTTTGTATCTCGTTAAATCAATTCTACTAGACAACATCTAACGTTGAAATTTTGCATTTTGCTAAAAGGAACATTGATTTTTTTATGGGTTAGCTTTATTTAACGAAATATTCGATATTTTTGAGCGTGATTGTTACTTTAACATTTTTTGAGCATACAGTGTATTTCAATGACACATTTATGTTGTGTTTTAAATTGATTTATATCTGAAGTAAGTAATACAATTTATTGCATATTAGACAAAAATAAATAATATATTTCGTGTTCGATTACTTTTTAAAAATTCCACTACACAATATTCCAACAATTTTGATCATAGTTGAAAATTGTGCAGTGATGTTGACATCTGCTATCCTATACACATTCGCTTCTCTGTAAAGCATCTGCGGGCGAGTAGGTCTTCGGATCCCTGGTATAATAAACATGCACAAAATGCAGATAATTAAGTAACAAAGTGTATGAACAATGCTTAAAACAAACCATATTCCAACAACGCACATGCGTTTCGGAAAAAAAGTATGTGTAATTGCTGTTATACTATGGCGGTTACATCGATTAGTCGATCGAAATGGTACAATGGATTTTATTTGTTTAATCCCTCACAATTCAGCAGATAATAATTGCTTTCATTCTTGGCCTGTTTAAGAACACTACACACATTTGAATGAAAATGGTGTTTGTAAGTCATAACAATTTATTGTTATCTTTAATAGTATTATTGGGTACTCGCGTTTAAGAATTAACTAGCAGTATTCATGCCCTTTGTTTTGTTTTTAAAAGAATCTCACCTGTGCATCGCCATTTCTGTCAGTGACATTGGCAAGTGTATTTCAATCGGTACTATACGCCACCCGGAAGTGAGTTATCCGGGACGCCGACTGCGGACTGTCCTGGGTAACAATGCCGGATATCAAAACCGTCTCTTGTAAGTCTACCTGGAACGGAGAGGTTAAGAACAACCATGTCTTAATAAAGAATTATATTTATTACTCTACTACTGTTTCCGTACAGACATCTGATACCACGTTTTAATCAGCAGGCACGATTGAAATGAAGGACAGTAGTCTGTACGATACAAAGTATGTGCTTGTGGTTCCATCAGTACGTTAATGTATAATGCGCAAGTACTACTTTCAAAACATAATGTAAGATACAACGACTCACCTGAATATAAGAACGAGACAGGAAGGAGATACCCGGTGTGTCCGTTTCGCCGTTAGTTTCCTCGGTGATTGTAAAGCCAACCTGAATGTTGATGGAGTCCCGTTTGATTCCCAGAGGCTCACTGCACGTCACTTCCGCATTGGAGGCCCCTTTCTGTTTTTGTCTGCGCTCGCCCTAAATAACAAGATATATAGAAGGTTTTTATGGAGTGCCCATGACAGAAATGAACATTTATATTTACGTAAATGTATATGAGAAGAAAATTTTTCATGGCGATGTTCCACGAACTTATATGTACATCAAACTTGACCATTATACACATACCAAGCACCAACAACAGTATTTGTTCATAGATAAGAAACATACATGCATATTGCAAGTTTTAAAAATTATCCCACGAAGAAAGTCATCATGATATTGGTTTTAAATATGTGTGACCTTTTCTTTATACGACATTGACGGGTCAATGACGTTAAAACCACCAAAACAGTACCGATTATAATGTTCACATCAAAAGGATGGAACATTTCAATAATTTTACATATTCATGTACAATGTCAATATAAATACACGTGGAGTAACTCAAAAAGGATTGATTGTTTGTTTATTAACGCTGGTGGCTTTAAGCCCTGAAGTGGGTTTCAAGTTCCACTTCGCAATCGCCCCCTCGCCAAAAATGTTACATCCTTCAAAATATCTGTGACGCGCTGTAAATGCATTTTATTGCTGGTAATAATTTCGAGACGATCGATTCGGCAATTAGTAGAAGAGCCAATGCGAGTATAGATATGCCAATTCGAAAAATATTCACATTCTATTTCAGTGCTGTGTAAGCTATAGCAAATCATAATTTGTTGAGGGTCGCTAATGTTTTGTGTATTAAATGGAATAATTTGGCGCCGCACTTGATTTCAGTGGTGTGTATGGAATGATAATTTCGTTTGTCATCAAATGGGCCACTATTCGGAGTATGTTATTTGCCTTTTCGTATTTGGGCAAAATAACGATTTATGATCAAATGCATAAACATAATAATTGTCATGTACATGCCGCTGTGTTTTTTTATGAATAACTAAAACTTGTTGTTTCCGAATATGCTGGTTCCAGTCGCAATAAAGAATTTCATGATCAGGATCCGCAATAATATGAAGTAAGCCCAACCAACCGCAAGTTAAACTGGAAATATAAGTAGTTTAAAGAAAAGCAAATTTTCGATAAAAATAGTGAGATGTTTGGCTTCATTGCGCTGGAACATCAAATGCAAGAGGCACTTAATGATAATATTAAGGGCCCCGTGTGCTGTTATTTATCATATCTCCATGTCAGGTTTATACACCGCTCTATGCACGCTATCTGAAAATACAGCGTGTCTGCCAAAATTTAAATTATTAAAAAAAACAATGACAATGCAATTAAAGTTTGTTCTGTCTCCTTGTGAGTAAATAAACTAAATAATTATCGAACTGGCTTAAATATGTACAGTGCGACAAATATGCTTCATATAACATTTAATTGTGTACATTTTATTAAACGTCAAGAAAAAAATATTTTTATTAACTTGTAAAAAACAAACTTTTTTCCAAAAAGTATTTCTTTTCATTTCAAAAATTAATACCAGCCCTGTAAACAAATTCGACACTAAATATATAATACTAGTATCGTTATTACCTTATTATCAAGTATGTAACACCATCTCAACTCCACAACGATGATCAATATGTGTAAGCTGATGATTCATGGAACCACGTCCTCATTTTTAATTGAAACAAAGTACTGCAGTTCGCAGATATTCAGCTTATAAATGACAAATGCAGCCTCAGGCATACCGTTATATAGCACATGTCTTGGATCAAGCCACACCACGTTGCATAATCGCTGCAGCGAGCAAGCAAAGCACGATTATCGCAATGACCGCTATTATTGCACTCTAGTGGAATAATCAAATTGTTGTATTTTATTGGCTTGCTTGATCATTATATTATGTTGTAAATGGTAACAATCTTTTTACAATTGTTTGTTCATAAGAAATATCTTTGTTAGGAATATGATATACAATTCGCAGAGTGTGTTCATTAGATATTTTAATAAAGCCCCATAGGCATGACTACATCAATGTCGCATTGATGGTTGCGCTACAACCAGTTTATCTCTACACGGATACAACTACTACTAATACACATGACAACACGACGGTGTTCATAATGATGCACACGAGTCAAGGGATACGACGATGTACATATCATCTTTAAACGAGATACCTGACTGCAACATATAGAGCCAATTGCCATGAAGTATAAAAAAACATCGTTGAAGGAAAAACAATTGGCAGCATGTTCGACCTCGCTAATTAATCTTTTTAACGCTTGCTTTTGCGACCAGATTTCATAACTGAGTCGCAAATCGAGACCGATCACCGTCCGATCAGCGGACGACGTATTTTTCTGCTCATCGTGCTGGCGCCCGCCCGATGATCGCACGGACACCGGGTCATTTTGTACGGTTATCGATCGACATTGGATTCACGGTACGTGTATCGTGACGAGCTCCGTCCGGCGTCCGTTAATATTCGTGCGGAAGCTCTCCAGTAATCAGACGATCGCCGGCCGATGTATATGTCCCTGTAAAATACCTTGATTTTTGACGACACGTGTACAATGATTCTGATATCGGGCGATCGTCGGACGATAACCATTCGTTGATCGTCCGATCTTTTTTCGATCTCAACTCGATTCCTTCCCGGGGCCGACGTCGGGTAAAATGTTAAGTTTAAGTAGTTTTAGTGATAAAGCAGGACGTCGGCTAGTCGGTTTACGGTTTACACTAATGGCAACCGGTCGCCAAAATCTTAGTCCATGTTTTTATTGTATTTCAGAGCTTGATTTAGAATAAATAATTAACTATTTGTTTTGCTTTCTTAGTTTGATGGCGCTATACTGTTGTGGTTGATTTTTATGGAGTCGGGGAACGGCATATATTAAACATCACCGGTCACCGAAATCCTGTCCAATGTTTTTAATTTATAATGATGAACATGGTTAAGTAGGTATAATATGCAATTATTTAAACATCGTTGTTTGAAAGCGCCGTTATTTTGTATGTCTGTTACTCAAATATCGTAGATGGTTTTATATTAATCGGGGGCTATCGTTGTCAGTGGAGGAGTTGGTTATTCATATGAAGGCTTATGTTCCATGTACCTTGGGCGAAATTGAAAGACTAAGACGTGGACGTATATAAGCAATCAATACTTTAACGCAAGAGTTATAGGTGTTCTGTTAATTAACTGCATAATTTTATGATTTGTTATCGATGTTGATGATGAATCTTGGTATTTGGATTTGGATCGGTTGACGAAAGTGGGAACACGAATTGCTTCTTCTATTACTTGTATAGGACATATATATGCCATTCGAACATTGAGTTGGGTCAATTTACGCGTAATAGTGGACTTTCATGTGCATTGTACATTAATGGAATGTTTGAAGTGCCTGCATACGCGTTATAAGCTACCGTAATTGCTCATGAATTAGTGGCTGTTTGCTCTTATGCTAATTGGTAATTGTTAGTAAATATGCTATAATCGGTAGTCGTTGGTATGCCGTTATTTATGATATGAGTTCAAATGTTCGCGGCTTATTGACTAATGTACGTTTATCGGTAGTTTGACAGGCGGTGTGTCTCATTGTAGAGGAAATTAGTGCCAACTAAAGTACATAATGGCTGCATGTGAGTCGGTCGTAATGTAATGTCAGTTACACGCTACATTAAAAAAAAAGGTCAGTAAAAAGTACACACCATTGTTTGCAAGCTCGGATCGACTATAGTCGAGTTATAGCGTTCGGTATATGAACCAAGAGATATAATAAGTATAGGTTATTACATGGAGTAAGTGTGCCTTTAGTGGTTATTGGCACACTTGGTGATTATTTGCACGAGGGCTTTACCTTGTTAAATAAAAAATATATTACTGCATTAAATATGTCCCTTGCTATAATTTTATCTTGATTACAAATCATGAGCATTTTGTTGTGTTTCCACTAAAATATGAAAAATGATATTGACTAACTTATAATTTTTTTCTTAACTAATATCATTTTGCTCAAATAAAGTAAAATTCCGTAAAGTTGTTTAGACAACATATACTGAGCATACAAAAGGCTTCAACCACATCACGTAGTAAGCAAAAATCTTCAATTATCTTTTCTTTTTTTATCATTTTTTTCCACTTGAAAATATTGAAAGACGTGACGCTAACATTTGATTGATATTTAAAGAAGGAATTCTGGCTAGTAAAAATATCGACTTCCTTATTCCAAATTGTGATCTGTTCGTTATTTTGAGCTCAATTTAATTATCACAATGGCGGCACGGAGATTGCTTTCTTCAGCCCAAGCTTGTACCAACCGTAACTGTATCATTCATCATGCAGTTTTAAACAAATTACCGCATTTAACGTTTGTATGTTTTGACGACGTTTCGTGTGCTTGAAGCTTCAGTAACTAATTAGTGTATGCAATGTCTGTCTCGATTACTAAACTGTAAAAAAAGTGCTTAACATTATAAACACAAGATAAGTATTGATGCAAAGCATGAAAGGGCGTCGGGAATTTCAGTGAAAAAGGCACTCCATGAAGTTACATGGAACGATTTTTTTCTACTGTAAATATAAATATATTGGCCGATTATTTTAAACAAAATAGAAAAAGATACTGGTATAACCATTATCTATGATTTTGTGTTATAACCCCCAAATAACCATTATCTATGATGGTGTGTTATAACCCCAAAATAACAATTTTCTATGATTTGTGTTGTAACCCCCAAATATTTCATAGTTCATTTTATTTGCATTGGTTTCCTTCTTTTTTACTAGCATCCGTGTGCAGTTTTCATTAATGGAACAGAACTGTGTAGTTTTTAAAAAATCTGCTTCATCTTGTAAGCGTAATTTCATATTTTTATCAACTTCAAGGGGAGATGATTCTGAACTTATTCTGACGTTGCTCATTTACGATAGGAGTTGAGTACTCATTGATATGAAAACACTGTAAAAGTTTAAATGGGTTTACGAACCCCCCCCCCACCCACCCACCCCCACCCTCTCACACATATATTTCATGGGTATAATAAAAACAAAAAATGGTTACAATAAAACAGCAAATTTATTTAAACTAAAATGTCTACATCAAAACAAAAAGTTAACATAGAACACAAATAAAATAATTTGATTCTACTGGGGCTCGAACCTTGGGCCTCTCACATGTGAAGCGAGCGTGTAACCACTACACTACGGAACCGCTTGAAAAATCACCTTCTAACTAAGATATTAATAAGCTATTAATAGTCGGTTTAAATGTAAACCCGGAAGTTTAAACGCTGGATAGTGAGCGGGATTAAAGGTCCATACCAAAGGGTCCATACCATTGGCAAGATACGGGTCAGGCCTGCGGCCTTCTATATGTGGTTCTTAAAAAAAACTCTGTAAGAGGACTTGCTAGTAATGAGACTGGGGTGCTGTGATGGTGCTCCTCATTGATAAGCGGCTGCTTCCTTTATCGAGACTCATTATTACAATTAATAATACGTGTCGCGCTTCGCGCTCTATAGCGCCTTTATTAGTAACTAGGTGGTTGCTATGATAGTGGAACAAAGGTTTTAATGTGTTTACGAACCCCTCCACCCTCTCACACATATATTTCATGGGCATAATAAAAGCAAAAAATGTTACAATAAAACAGCATATTTATTTAAACTAAAATGTCTACATCAAAACAAAAAGTAATTAGTTAACATAGAACACAAATAAAATAATTTGATTCTTCTGGGGCTCGAACCTTGGACCTCTCACATGTGAAGCGAGCGTGTAATCACTACACTACGGAACCGCTTGAAAAATCACCTTCTAACAAAGATATTAAGATAGTGGGAGCCTAATGGATACTTTTCCAGAAACACTCTTTGTTATTATTTCCACATATTAAATTGTATATCACAACTAATGCAAAATTTTAAAACTTTTTACCAGCCGGTTAACTTTTTATACTTGGTTGAATACACCTACCCCTTCACTCGGATTGTTTTCTATGGATTTACCCTATATCCAAAATATATAGTTTTTTGTAATGGGATATACATATATTTTGACAATTAACTTAATAAACGTACTCGACTGGATTTTGTTAGTAGATACACAATGAAACAAGAGCTGTGTTCGTGAAACACAATGCCCCCTACTGCGCCGCTTTGAAGCCATATATTTGACCTTTGACCTTGAAGGATGACCTTAACCTTGACATTTCACCTTTCAAAATGTGCAGCTCCATGAGATACGCATGCATGCCAAATATCGAGTTGCTATCTTCAATATTGCAATCTTTGACCTTGAAGGATGACATTGACCTTTCACCACTCAAAATGTGCAGCTCCATGAGATATGCATGAATGCCAAATATCGAGTTGCTATCTTCTATATTGCAAAATTTTACCTTTGACCTTGACCTTAAAGAATGACCTGGACCTTCACCTTTCGTACGGACAGACAGACGCCATATATTTGACATTTGACCTTGAAGGATGACCTTCACCTTCACCTTTCACCACTCAAAATGTGCAGCTTCGTGAGATGCACATGCATGCTAAATATCAAGTTGCTTTCTTCAATATTGAAAAAGTTATGGCCAATGTTCAAGTTTTTGGACGGACAGACGCCATATATTTGACATTTGACCTTGAAGGATGACATTGACCTTCACTTTTTACCACTCAAAATGTTCAGCTCCATGAGATATACATGCATGCAAAATTTAAAGTTGCTACCTTGAATATTGAAGAAGTTATGGCCAATGTTAAAGTTTTCGGATGGACGGACAGACCCCATATATTTGACCTTGAAGGATGACCTTGACTTTCACCTTTTACAACTAAAAATGTGCAGCTCCATGAGATACACATGCATGCCAAATATCAAGTTGCTATCTTCAATATTGCAAAATTTGACCTTTTACCTTGCCCTTGAAGGATGACCTTCACCTTCACCTTTCACCACTCAAAATGTACAGCTCCATGAGATACACATGCATGCCAAATATCAAGTTGCTAATTTAAATATTGAAAAACTTATGGCCAATGTTAAAGTTTTCGGACGGACGGACAGACGCCATATATTTGACATTTGACCTTGAAGGATGACCTTGGCCTTGATCTTTCACCACTCAAAATGTGCAGCTTCGTAAGATGCACATGCATGCCAAATATAAAGTTACTATCTTCAATATTGAAAAAGTTATGGCCAATGCTAAAGTTTTCGGACGGACAGACGCCATATATTGGACATTTGGCCTTGAAGGATGACCTTGACCTTCACTTTTTACCACTCAAAATGTTCAGCTCCATGAGATACACATGCATGCCAAATATCAAGTTGCTACCTTCAATATTGAAAAAGTTATGGCCAATGTTAAAGTTTTCGGACGGACGGACAGACGCCATATATTTGACATTTGACCTTGAAGGATGACCTTGACCTTCACCTTTCACCAC
Organism: Dreissena polymorpha; assembly: GCF_020536995.1. Taxonomy (NCBI): domain Eukaryota; kingdom Metazoa; phylum Mollusca; class Bivalvia; order Myida; family Dreissenidae; genus Dreissena; species Dreissena polymorpha. The sequence continues at coordinate 159,203,093 of NC_068355.1, forward strand.
TCAAAATGTGCAGCTCCATAAGCACATGCATGCCAAATATCAAGTTGGTATGTTAAATATTTTAAAAGTTATGAGCATTAGAGTTTTCAGACGGACAGATAGACTGACATACTAACGGACAGTCCAACTTCTATATGCCACCCTCCCGGGGGCATTAAAAGTGTCATTGAAAGCGAATTGTGCCTTTGAGGTCCAATAATATGTGCACTTATCTGGATAAAATGGCAAAAACGACAACAACTGGTTCAGCGACAAGAAACTTTAATTACGTTTTATGTCACTTGTAGTGTGATGAAATGCATATATTGTACATATTTATTTAACACAACATATTTTCTACACACTGAATGAATTTCAGGAAGTTTTACCGTTCCTATCTCAAGAAATTTTACTTTGAGTATGCCTACCCCAATTCATTTTCATGCAATTAATTTAAGTATAAATTTGTATATCACTTCTTTTGGGGGGTTTTCTAGTTGCTTATTTAAAGCTTCAGTTATAAACCATGACATGTGAAGAAATTTAGCCAACTTTGAATTAATATTGATATAATAATACATTAATAATACAATCTTAAGGTCACCTAAAGTCAAAAGGCAACATATGAATACAGGCGCAGTTCACCACAAAATGTCAAAGTTGTCCCAATATTACGTAGCATAAAGATTTACAAGTTAAAATGTTTCTTTAAACATGTAGCACAATAATTTACAACATATATTTCAATAAAAACAGCCAGATTAATGACAACTAGATGTACATAATTTAGTATCAGTATAAAGCCATTGCGTGATTTTGACTGTCATTTGAAAGCCATATTATCTCGTTCCGTCACTTTTCGTCACTGAAAAACTGACCGATTTTAGGGACCACTTCTTATAAAATATTTTTTGTGTAACTTTTGGTAGTCCCTCATTGTTTTTAGCAATGAAAGTATCCCTAAAGTCATCCTCTCCGGAACTAAAAAATATGGCTTTCAAATGACACAAGGCCAGTCCATATCCCGCAATGTTTTCAGCTGTTGGTCGCTTTAGAGCTCCTCTATGCAACAGCACGTCTAACAATCTAATGTTCTTTGCCTTTATGGCTTTTCATGACAAACAAACAAACTGAATTATGGATTGCAGAAACAGTAAAGATGTGCCCGGCCATATTGTCAGTAAATTTACATGTTTTAAGCAAAGATCCCAGTGCTTCAACATCATCAGGAGCACTGAGGGCGATGCAGGTGGCCTGGGGAACACGTTCACTAGATCTTCCTGTTTGTGTGACTGTCCAGGATACAATATTTGAAAACAGGCAAAGAGTCAACTAAACTGCTAACACAAGTACAAAACATTTCAAAACAGTGTGTGTTCAGCAATGCACTAACCGAAACCGGAAAATCAAACCTGCGCACATTATGAGCAACAAAAATGGCTCTGGGAAACTTTGCAAGCCACATCATACAATCATGTAGAGAAGTTTTAATTGATACACTATCAACACTTCCACCATTTACACGCATTATGCCATGATCATCAACAGAGATGCCAATCACTTTCTGAGCTTCGGAAGAAATGGCACGGTTGTCTTCACATATTTCGAGAACTTAAAACCCGTCTTCAAATCCACAGCAGCAATCTGAGAAATATCAGGCATTAATGTACCTCGAACTGAAATACAAAATTAAATTCACACAATGCTTATTTCATGAATTTTATAATTCCCCTTTAAGTTTAATTCTGACGCCTTATATGATCGTTGGTTATGAGAAAAATCTATTTTCAGCACAACAAGCATATGACATATTGACAAGTCTTTGAACTCAAATTATCGCTTGTGAAAAAAATTCACCATTTATATGAATAGCTCAGAATTTTAATATACCTATGCTCCTTCATAAGATTTATTACTAAAATTAATGAATTTATTTTAGAAAATTGTAATATTTGGAATAACTTTTAATATTTATAATAACAATCACAAATATTTTAATAATGTGCCTGCCCTGGGGTTCTAACCAAAAATCTTTCAAAAAATGTAATTTTACCAAACCAAACCTTTAATAAAACAATTATTATTAATATGTTTCATGTTCATCTGGAATAGGAAATATAAGACAGTTGATGAGAAAAAATACTAAAATTTGGCACCAGAATAGTCAATAACATTGTATTTAAAGTTAGTTTTTACAATTACTCCATTTCTTTCTCATAAGCATCAATGGCAGCCTTGTTAGACGACGCAGTTGAGATTTTCTTGATGGCCTCCCCAGCACGAGCCTCCATCTTCTTAAGATTTCTATTTGCAATAAGCGTTATGTTTAGAGTGGTTAGGAAGTTATTTACCTTCACCGGCCTGCCCAAACTGACTTTCATTGCTGAAAACAGAATTGAAAACGATAAGAAAATGAAAACGAAATAAGGCCGTAGTTACTTAATAATGACGTCACAATGTATTTTCATAGAATCAATTCGTATCATCATTACATTATTAAATAACATGAATGAGCAATCAATTTGATTTAACAACACAAATGCGTAACTAAATTTGAAATATGAATATGATGGACACCGGAATGTTTCCTTATATATTACACGATAAACAAATATTCACTGGGAATGACCGTTGGAATTTTAAGGGGTCTGAAAATGTGTAAGAAGTCCAAAGATCAATGGCAATTGTACAATGATTAAACATTGATAGAAATGGCAGGTTGAAAAATGAAGACATGCATACCTGTTCCAAGCTTGGTATTTACGTCAAAGCATGGCATTCCCCTGATCGTGAGATGGTGCTGCTTTCCATAAGCAACACGGTTGACTTCTCTACAGTCAGGGTTTTCACAAACAACGTACAAATAACCACTGAGGCCATTTTGTAGTTCGCCAACAATGTTATATATTGTCAAAGGAATGGGACACAGATTACAAAACTGACCATACTGTAATTTGTTTAGCAAAACCTCCAGCTCAACGAATCAATCAATCTTCTTCCATCCCCCACCCACTTCTGCTTACTCTTTTCACGCCATTTAGCAAATGCGAATAGCTTTTACGTGAGTCATTTTCACAAAAATCGCCATCGAAGAGCTCGGTTAATGAATAATTGTTATCGAACACAACGTTGTCGATCGGTGTTTGCTTCTTTTTCGATTTTGGAAATCGCTCGCTTTTATTTCGCAATTTCAATTTGATAAGAAAATGTCAACAACCGTGACGTCATGAACACAAATATTTTATGAAACGAATTAATTTAACTTATATTTGTATTGTATAGTTATCGAATCTTAAAGAGATAACGCTTTCCGAATACGGCGATATCGACCGACTATTCCCGATCTCATTAGGCACCTACTGGCTTAATTAGTGACCGTAGTGTAACGGTTATCAATAAAGCAATAAACCGTGTAATCGCTGTCGTCTTGTAAAATTGAAGAAAATACGCGTTAACTAAAACTCGAACAGCAAAAGTCTGCGCTATTGTTAGAAAAACCACAAAATAAAAATATTTTGATTATGTTTTGTTTTTATACAAAACCAGAAAGTTTCACCGGTTCGCGTATTTGCCCAGTCCCAGTGATCTTTTATTATTGCCCAGTCCCTGTGATCAGTTATTAATTAAAAGAATAAGCTTTGCATTATTGGCAATAAATGTTGTAGTAAATGTACTAGGCACAAATGCAGTACTTATTTACACTAATTTACACAAAAAATCACCACTATGCAAGATATTCTTAAAACAAAAATATATACATTGATCCGTAAAATAACTTCTCCTCCCATAAGCGAAAACAAACTTCAGTGCGACGCCAATAAGACAGCTGATGCAGATTGTCACATAATGCTCATTTTAAAAATAGCATGCCCCAGAGGTAATGCAATGTGGCGCAGCGGGATGCAAAACATGTGCTATAAAACGCTCTGACTGATGCTGCATTCGTCATTGAGAAGCTGAATCTCTGCGGACTGCAGCATTTTCTTTGCCTAAATTTTAAATTAGGACTTGGGTTCCATATATCATCGGCATTCACGTGATGCTTACCTTTGTGGAGTTGAGATGGTGTTACACACTTGATAATAAGGTAACCTCTAAGTATTACATGTTAAGTGTCAATTGAAATTTTGTTCACGGCTGTTATTCAAAAAGCTTTTTAAAGGGAATCCTTAACTTAATTTTCACTGCAAAATCAAATTGTGTTTGTATCTTGCATCCAAGAATATTTAAATATACATGTACATCAAACTGCAAAAGATAAAGAAGATACATGCGCAAAATGCGTTTAGTCAGTTTAGGAGAAATCATAGTGGATTCACAATAATATGTAAACAAGTTCACAAGCTTATATTTGTCCATTTCTGCATATATTTGTGATATACACCCCTCTCTGTGAATCCTCGGATATTAAATGGCACTAGTCTTAACTCGAACAGTTGTTTCGTGAGATAATAGTATGTAGTGTTCGTGCATTATCCTTTAAGAAATACATAAATGAAGTTAATTGACTCCCTTCTCGCGGCCTAAAGTTTTTGGGACTTAACACTACGATTGCTTTTATGCATCAGTGCAATCGTGATAAAGGAATTTGAGACAAATGAAACAAATGCGATTTGTATCCAATCCGTTTTTGGGTTAGAAATAATTTTCGAAAATCGGAAAAAAATATTTGGAAAAAGGTTTTTTATTTTTCAAATTCATAAATAGTTTTTGTCCACAAGTAGACAAAAATGTACGAACTCCTCTGTTCATTAAAAGACCATAAACAAATCAACGAATAGTTCGTACAATATTTCGAAAAATAAAGTTAACCCATTAAAAATCAAAGCGCCATAGTCGCTGAAGGCCTGTGGCTAGATTTAGTGTGGTTGGGAAGAAGTTTAGTTCTTAAAAAAATATAGTTCGACTATGTATATAGTTGTCAATATCTTTATACATAGTCAAACTATCTTTTCTTAAGAAGACGTTTTGTCGGAAGTTTTTTTATTGATTTAGTACGTGTATGCATTATTATAAACAGGTTTATAAAAATCAAGGCTGCAGCTGCATTTTTCAAAAATTCACAATGGATAGTCGATCAATAAGTCATGGCCATCCTACATAGGCGATGAAGATATGTGGCTGGGAACGAGATTATGACCCATCTGGGTCTGTCACTTTTGGTGTCATAAATGCTGAATGCCCGTTTTGGATGAAATGACGTCCTTATTCAACCAGTATCAGTACTTGTTATGCTGATCAGTTTGTGTTGATAATATCTCCATTGATCGCGTATCTGGATGAACATAATTAATTTCAAAGTACGTAATTAGTTGTACTAAAATTAATGGTTGCCATGGGAACAAAAAATGTTCTTCTTTTCATATGTATTACTATTTTAAAGAATTTAAGCCAAAAAAAGCACAGAAAATCAACAAAATATGTTCTGGACAGATATGGAACATCATTAACATGTTTATTATATACATAAATATATGCACATTTTCTGGAAAAACGTGTGTATTCAGAAGTTGAACATTTTGTACAGCTATGATTTTAAAACTAAAACGAATAACTCCTCATGATACAATTTGTGTTGTGTGTCTGTACTGCCAGACATTATTTTGTTTATTTAGCAATTCAATTTTGTTCCATGATTGATAAAATTAAGTACACAAAATACATTAAGTTAACAGTTGCTATGGAAACAGTAATTTGTGGATTGCATATACATGCTGTTTGTGATCAACAATGTATTTGAAGTTAATATATTATTAATCTTCGCATAAGTGTCAAACCTAATTCGCTAAGGCATTTCATACGTAGAGATTCATAAACATGATTTTCAACTTAAACAAAATTAAAGAAATAAGCACTACATATTTAATGGCACACGTCACTTATTAATTCACTATAGATTGAACTTTGAACACCAAAATATGCATTAACATGTAAAAAAAAATCAAATACAAACATAACATGAACACATACGTTAACATCACATATCTTGATGTTTAAATGAACTACAACAGTATTAGTGATATTATTTTAAGACCACAATATTAGCAGGCATACAATACAATGTATTTCTTATCGTGTAAAGAATATTTTATAGTTAGATCACTATGAATGAGTTGTTTATCATTAATCAAACAAATGTGTCCACACGACACGGATGCCCCCAACTGTAACTTTGTCACTACATAAAAGCATAAGTGTGCAAATGTTTTTGAGATATGCATAGCCTTTATTTTATTTAACTGTTAGTTTGCTACATAACAGGTGTTCAATATTTATATTTTGTTTGTTACATATGTCATCTGCTGCAGTTTGTAGATGTTTTTTTCTGCCAATTCTTTGCGTGCATGTTCGAACTTGGCCTAGAGACCATCTAGATAAAACTTGTGAACAAGTTTGGTGAAGATCAGATGAAAACTACTTGAATTAGAGAGCGAACACCAAGATGAATGTTTAAAACGCACTTAGTGACCCAGAGAACTAGTTTTTGGCCCGACATGCCCCATGTTCACACTTGGCGAAGACATTATGTAGATACAACTTCTGACAGAGTTTGTGAATGATCGGATAAAAACTACTTGAATAAGAGAGCGGGCACCATGCTGAATGTTTGAAACGCAATAAGTTACCCTATGACAGTTTTTGGCCCAGCATGACCCATGTTCGTCTTGACCTAGACATTATCCGGATGCAACTTCTAACCAAGTTTGGAGATCGGATTAGAACTACTTGAATTAGAGAGTGAACACGAAAAGTGTTACGGAGGACAAACAGACTGACAGACGGACAGTGCGAAAACTATATGCCGCCCGTTGGGGGCATAAAATATATTTTCATGTATCTGACATGGTGTGCAGAAACAACAAAAATGTAAAAATAAAATATTCCCTTCTCATACTTATATTACCTATGGATGACAGACTGATTGGAAAAACAACACAAGATACATATTGTTGATATGTTGTACTCAAATTCATGCACATCAATAAAAAAGTATTGTATTTATTCTTTGAAGAAAAATCACCTGTTAAGTCTGGATTAAAAAATCTTATCTGTTAAAAAATGTCAATCACAACACAACATGGACGCAATATATTGTCCATATTATCATCCACACAGAGTCCAAACTGTCAGTAAACTTGGTAAGCTCAGGTTGCATCATGATTTGCCGAATTCACTTGTTAAGATCTGCAATAATTAAAATAAAAATGCCTGATTAGAAACCTTAAACAAACACATAAAAAATACATATCACCAGTAGATACCATAGGCTTGTCAACAATTTATTGAAATTGAAAACCATGTCATGTTTTAGTTTTTCCTTAATGCTTGTTTAACCTAATCTACATGTATGTGAAAATAACACAAGAAATATTATTAAAATTATATAATCAAGACGAAAAACAGATTATTGCTTGGTACATTATACAATCTGAACCCTCAAGTTATGCATAGTGAATAGTAAATTGTCAATGTTTAATATTAAAAAATAGTATCCATACTTAACACCATAAAGGTAAACCATCTGTGTTGGGAGAATAAAGCGCACCCCAGTTAACATTTTCACGGATTTCTTTTTAAATATTTCACTATTTTAAATGGGATAAAGTGGAGAGCCGGCTGATTCGTGAGAGTTTTCAATAGGTATCATGATTTTTTTAAACAAATCAGTATTTTTCCAGTAATGTGCAATGACGCGTTTGAACGGTTAGAAAAATGTCGGATCAGTGTTTGGACTTCATATTACAAAGCGCGATTGCACTTTACTGAAAATTGCTTAGTTGTTAAAAAAATCATAAAATCTATAGAACACTCTCACGAATGAGCGAGCTCTCGACATTATCCCATTACAAATGGTGAAATAATTTAAAAAGACATCCTTAAAAATGTTATCTGGGTCGCGCCTTACTAGTATTCTCCCAACACAGATCTTAAAGTCACATGGTATACATGAAGGTGCAGTGTAAACAATGCAAGGTGTAAATCATATCAAACCTGCTATTTAGCAGCACATCATTTAGTGTTCGCACTCCACTTTTGCCCAATTTGTTTTTTATGAGGTGGATTTGACACATCCAACTTTTAGCTTTATATCATGATAGTTCATCATTGAAACTACAAGGTAGTAGGTTCTGCCCCTGAATAAATAAAATATAGCAAAATATTTATGTATGATTGTGTTATAGTTGAAAATAATATATGACAATGAAAACAAAGAACTGCTACATTACATCTCAATACAATCTTAACGATATTCCGATAGTCCAGACACATATTGACTGAGAACATTTAATCAGTTTTCTTAAGCTGCAACCACTTGGTCATGTCTGACAATTCATTGAAAATATAAAGTTTCAAAAGCATCACAACAAATTTGTGTAGTTGGTCGTGCTTTATGAGAAAGATATTTTTTTTCTTTCTACTTTCTTTATTTGTTGTTATGAATCTTAGATCATCATTGCTTTCATGTTAAACTTGATCATGAACACAACCATTAATATTGACATCCAAAACTATAAATTTTTACAAGAATAGAAACATTTAAATATGTACCAATAAAAATAATCAAATATACATTGTAATTAAACACATTCCTGACATATGCATTAATGCTATCGTTTCGCATGGAATTGTCATCGCTAACCTGTCATTGTGAGATTGCACAAAAAATTGCAACATAAATTTGATATTACTTTTTAATACAACCTTGCTCAGTTCACAGTCTGTTAAATGTAAAACAGTAATTTTAAGTACATAAAATGAAAGTAGAATACGTCTAATGGAATATATGCCCGTAAATTGTTCAACGAAATGTTAATATTGTCATTATAGAAAAGTTCAACAACAAATGATAAATTGGGAAGTGTTTAAGATTTTGACAACTACCTAGGCAAACAGACACATAAACAGCGTCTAAAATCGTCGTTATGACCGCCAAAAAGGCTCATACAAACATCATGATTGGTGTAATAGATTCATTAAACATGAAATTCCATCTTTTAAGACCAACTTTGATTTTTTTAAATGAGAAAATCAAATGAAAAACTTTGACAATAGCCAGGAAGTTTATCCGAAAATTGTCACTGTCGACTGTGCCCTACTGTATTCATTGTTATTAAAGCTGAGGTTAATTTAAACCATGTAAAAATCAAGAGAAAATACGGAAAATTAAAGTTCCACTGAATTATTTTTATTGGGTTAAATTATAGTTCAAAGTTAATGGCAAACAAGTTGTTATTGTTTTGACAAAGTCCGCGAAACGGTAGTTAGAGACCGTCAAGTGAGCAACTTATTCTCGCATGAATATGTAAACAATAAAAACTATGCCGTAGCCAATGCTTTACAATTTTGATTCAATAATATTTTTTTTAACATGTATTAAAGTTCAAAGTAAAACTATTATTAATGGCAAACAAGTTGCTCTTGTTTTGACAAACTCCGCGAAACGGTAGTTAGAGACCGTACAGTGAGGAACTTATTCTCGCATAAACTCCAATTATGAATAATGAAACTGTTATACTTGAAAAAATATTGCATACTGTAATCCATGTACCTTCCTGTTCCGAGCTTTGTGTTGACAGCAAAACAAGGCATTCCTTTCTTGAAAAGTTGAAGACTCTTCTTTAAGTGATGGGTTTTTGCCGTACGATAACCCGTTCACATGGCTACAGTCATCACACAATCATAAATCCACTTTATCCCCTTTTACTGCTCAAGAACAATATTAAATTTTGTAAATGACACGGGTTCTAGACGTTATTCTTCACAGTGGTCAAAATTTTCAATCGTTTGACATTTGTATTTCCAAGAATCGTTTTCTTCATAAATATTAACACTGCCATGCATTAGTTGACGTTTATCATTAACTCCAGTCACATTAATATGAACAATAATAACACTTTTATTAATTGTTCTCTTTCAATATAGCAAATTGCTTTTTCTTTAAACGACCCAATCTGTCAGGTACAATGTCGGCCATATTTGTTGTCATGGTATTTAGCGGGTCCTACATTTAGTATTTCATAGCGTATTTATAGAATATTCTTAGTTTTCCGCACAGTCCAGCGTTCGGAGTGACGGATATGTACGAAAGAATGCGATATTGCACGAAGTTCATTAGAGTGCTAATACCTTAAAAAAATGTATCAGTAAAAAATCTTCTTACTGTCTCCGTAGACACTCGTATATTTTCGGCCTAGACCGTCAAGTGAGGAACTTATTCTCGCATGAATATGCAAACAATAATAAAAACTATGTCGTACCCAATGCTAAGCAATTTTGCTTCAATAATATTTTTTACACGTTTTATAACACTGTCATGTTATATAGTGATATTTTGTATTAACAATGCGGGTTATTGAGAACTTCTTTGCAGGGACCTATTTGTTTGTATAGGTCCGTCTTCTTTGATTGCGCATGAATGACCGCCAAGCGGTAAATCGGACTTTCACAAATTCATTCATTCGTGATTGTTTTGGCAGCCAGCCAAGTCAGCTTGTCTCAAAAATCGGTATCAGTACTATGGCCTAGGGGCTTCGCCCCAGGCAAAAAATCAATGTTCCTTATAGCAATAGCAAAAATGTCAACGCTAGATGTGGTATGGTAACACAGATTTAACAAGATACAAGATATTCTTTTTTTTTAAGGAACAATATATTCAACACATGTTCATGTACCAAGTATTTGTTAATGGATCGTATGAAAATATCGTTGCGAGAATTAAAATGGAATATATTGTGCCACATAAAATCGAGCATTTTGTATCTCGTTAAATCTTTGTTACCATATCACATATAGCGTTGAAATTTTGGCTATTGCTATAAGGAACTCTGATATTCGTTTATTTTCAAATATTTATGTTACTTTTAATAACATGAGCCTAAGGGCCAACGATATAATATTATTGTTCTAACACAATGGATCAAACAAAACACCTTTTTAAGAAGAAAATCGTCATTTCTGTTAACTACTGATACAAACAGTTCAACTTGCGGCCTGTTTGACTTGCTTCTAATCTTTTGGATCCCGATCGTGAATGTTCTTACTTACTTTACAGTTGCAACTGGAACCAGCATAATCATAATAATAATAAAAAGACATGGATATAACAGTTTATGCATTTTCACAAAAATCTTTAGTTTTAAGAAAGGGCAAACATACATATTCAAATAAAGTCTATCCCTCTAGATAACAAACACAATAATCACCCCATGTAGACCCCTGCAATCCATTGCGGCGCCTACTAATGCCACTAAATACGCGTAACATATAATAATTTGTTATTTTGTTAATTATTACATATATAATATTCACATTAAGTATTTTTATTACCACTTGGCGCCCGACATTACTTGTGACCTTAGCGGGATAACTTCTAATTCATTTGTTAAAGCTGCCGCAGCTCTGAAATGTGAGGTGAGCATTTGATAATATGCATGTCTACATTTGCATTGGCAATGTTATTTATTACCGAATCGAACGTTCGTTAACATTTATTGTGACGGATGTTACTGTATAGGCTAGGGATACAATGCCCAATTGAGCATGAACCCCACTTCCGGCTCTGATGGCGAACAGCGTGATAAACAAGCAACCAACCACTGTTGATTTAGCCCAAAAGTATTTACATTGATATTGTTCATGTATATTTCAAATAAATGATATGTTCGTACTTTTGATGTGCATACTATATACATAAAACATTATTGGAGCTGTGAAACACAATGCCTCCTACTGCGCTTTGAAGCCGAACAGAAGCTATTTAAGAGAAATCGTATATTTTTGAATGGTAAGGTCACAGTGATCTTGACCTTGTGACCTCCAACCATGTTTGATTGTAGATCTCAATCAGATGCACGCACATGTAAAGTTTAAAGAACATAGACCCAAGAGTTTTCATTTTATGAGCATGGTTAAAGTTTTGGGACAGACACACACATACAATGACAGATAGGCCAAAAACAATATACCCCTGATTATTAGATCTGGGGGCATATAAAATAAAAAACCACGCATAAAAATCAAAGCTTAAACATCAAGTATGCTACCTTGATTTTTAATGGTCAGGTTTGATGCAGATACAAGTACGGGTAACGTCGAGATGATTAACTTTCTTCTTTTAGGCATTTGAGAATATTAGACATGTATAGATTTGTATAAATGTTGCGCTCGTTGTTCGGTGCTGTTATGTGTACCCCATACACAATACTATATTCTGTTCGTCGCAGGTTTTCGACGGCGTTCGCAGAAACACAGGACCAAGTGCCTCCACTTTGGGAATGACGTGCAGCGTTCTTATGGGTAGCAAACATGAAAATGACGATAGTAAGCGTGTTGTTGGCGGCTAGGCGTTACTTCAGGGGGAGTGGCCGTGGCTGGTGTCAATGCACTTCATGTATTGGGAGAACTTCACGAATCATTCCTGTGGAGCGACACTTATTCACCAACAGTGGATTCTCACCGCCGCCCACTGCTTCATGTGAGTTCGATTCTCAACGGCAATGGAAATGTCTTTTCTTATCCGTAGAAAAATAACATAAAAATGTCCAGGAAAAAATGCTACTAAATGTTTGGTCTTGGAAGTCCCCTACGTATTAGCTATCATATATCAGCAAATGTATGCTTCCGTCAGGGGGATGAAGCAATTTACTTGTCCTTACCTACGTTTGTATCTCCGTTCTTTCCGAATTTTGTCCGCACATTTACTAAATCATTATTCGGGAAATGTGAGCATAGATTTGCTAACATTGAATATCATGTGGATACGGGTGTGAGCACAGGACATTTGTATTAGGCTGCAAACTTGAGTTCACAGAAAGTGGTGTTCAATGGTAACATTACCTTCATACGGATATTCCGGACTGTAGTGTTATATTTTAACAGTTTATTGTCAAAAACAATACAGGCAATACAAACATTATAGACATGTGGAGTTGGTGTATCGCGGTACGAAAAAAATATTCCTAGCTCAACGGTCTCGGCCACACTCAAAGTTCAAATATAAATTATGTCCTAAATACAGTATGTCAGGAGTTTATTATAGGAAAAAGTGTGAAATGTCCTGATCACACCGTGTACTCGACTAACGCATCGTCTGCGGTTCATCCATCGGCTGCGGTACTGTATACATGTCGGGTAAAAGCGAGGTGTAAGTATTCCCCTATTCTAACGTATTGAATTGAGCAGATTTGCGTGTGTTCTTTGAGAGCCTAAGTAAAAATGACTTTGTGAACGTAATCCTTACCTTCCTAGCTGCTTACTTCTAAAGAAATCCGTTAGAATGTGGTCTAAAATCAAACAAAATTCACCACTCTCTCTGTCAAACTCTAATTACACAGGATTTAGACCAAAGATACATATGAACAACATTTTATTGACATATTTAATCATTTCTCTTCGGTTATTCCAAATTAAAGCATACCACATGAACACACAACATTTTTATCAACATGTAAATTCGCTCAAGCCAACGGCCGTGGTTACTTATTAGATGGTCATGACATCGGCTGCGAAAATACAATTATGCTCAAGCCATCAGCTGCGGCAATGAAAATTGGCATGATGAGATGTGGACGTTACTCATGGACCATATTCGATAGAACTATCGGATATTTTGATCACAAAAACAGTTTTAAGATTTTCGTTCGTATTTTGAAATAAAATGGATGGGTGAGTGGATTTCTTTTTTAAATAATTCATACTTTGACATTATTGAAACAAGTCATTTACACGCAATGTAGAGTACATTTGACTCGCTTTGCCGAAGTCGGATATATCGAAGTAATGGAAACTTCGAACATAAATGCTCATTCCCTTCTCAAATTTGAGATACAAGTTTTTTCTTAATTGAAACGCATGAATAAATTTACAAACCTAAAGACAGCTACATGAAGATTGCCAGTTATGTTTGAATTTCCTACTGGAGATCTTTCAGCATCGTTTGTCACCTGTATCTAGTTATAATTAGTCAGAAGTGTACGTCTTATAAGTCGGGTTACTCTTTTACTTCGAAATAATTTGTATGGTTTATGAACTTCGACATTTCGAGATTCAACTGTACTTCATAGGAGATTGTCAAATGTGTTTAGCATTCGTTGTACTATATGATTTCCTTCTGTCCTTTTGTTAAAATAGAGATAATTATGGCAAAACTCTTATTACGAGCTAACTTTCGATATATATCGGTTGCGGCTTTCTTTCAAGATTAAACTATTTGGAATTTTAAGACCATGGATAATTCATATGTGATTTGTCGCGGTACGACTGAAAATAGTTGAAACTGTATAGAACTCACACATTCAAATAAATTAACAAGTTGAACGTTTAATTATCACGCAGATACGGAATCCGGATAGTTCCATCTATAATCTAGCCCTTCTTTCATCAAGTGCGACACACGACAAACGAAGCGATACACGATATTTTGCGCGACACACTAAGCGACTCACGATATTATGCGCGATACTCAAAGCGACACAATAAATTTTGCGTGACACACAAAGCGACAAACGATATTTTGCGCGATACACGAAGCGACGCGCGAGAATATACCACGAAATATCGCCCTTGTGTAGGTAGCCCAAAAGGCGACACATCGCGATAAATATCGCGTGTCGATTTGAGTATCGCGCAAAATACCGTGTGTCGCTTTGTATGTCGCGCAAAATAGTGTGCTTCAATTTGAGTACCTAGCAAAATATCGTGTCTCGCGTTCAAAGGGCGACATACGACATGTTACGCGATGCACGAAGCGACACACAATATTTTGCGCGATACTTTAAACGACACACGATATTTTGCTCGACACACGAAGCGACACACGATATTGTGCGTGATACACAGAGCGACACGCGATATTTACCACGATATATCGCCTTTTTACATATTACAAAATCGTGTGTCCTACATAAGGGCGATATTTCGTGGTACATTATCGCGCGTCGCTTTGTGTATGTCGCAAAATATCGTGTTTCGCTTTGAGTATCGCGCAAAATATCGTGTGTCGCTTCATGTATTTTTTCAGCGTCCATAGCAGGTAGTGAATCTGAAAATATAATCGTATAGCTTGTTGTGAACGCAAATATAACCATTTCGCTTGTTGTAAACGGCAACATAATCATATAGCTTGTTGTGAACGGAAATATAGTCATATAGCTTGTTGTGAACGGAAATATAAGCATCATATCGCTTGCTTGGCATGTCAATACCGAAATACACAAGAAAAACCGAGTTTTAAAGGATTTTAAAGAAATACATATTAAACAAGACTATTGCCAAGCAGCATATGTCCCCTACCGGCTCCACCATTGTCAGAAAAATCTTTTTTTTTTTAAATATATTTGTTGCCATAGCTCCCAGAATTTTTGACGTAGGAACAAAATGAAATGACGTGCATAATGTCCATATTGTCATCTATCCATGTTTTAAGTTTCATGAAGAAATATGAAGAACTTTTAAAGTAATCGCAGGATCCAGAAAAGTGTGACAGACTGACAGACTGACGGACTGACGGACTGACAGACAGAGCGCAAACCATAAGTCCCCTCCGGTGAAACCGGTAGGGGACAATAACGGAAACTGCTGAGACATATCGCATGTAATCCGTTATTAATGATGCAATTTCATATATGTCCAACTGAAAGCATCACGAACTTACAAATATTCACTAATGAAAGAGATCATTCGGAAGCGCGTAAGAATCATAATCATCACCATACCTGTTATATAACTATTTAATCGTCTTCCAAAGTGAAAACATAAACAATTCAAATACTGACGTACCGCTGTTCTGTATAATACGGGTTAATGTCTTCCCGGAAAAGAAGGGAAGTAACCTACAGAGACAATGTCTGATTATCTGCTGAAACACCCTTTCTATTGTGTGAACATTTCATCAAAATATTATTTTATCTCAAGACTTTTCTGGCTGAACAAAAGCTTGTTATAAGAAATACAAATATGTATTATTTATAATTATATTTATTATAAATAAAATTCATGTTAATATCGTATTAACATGAATAACCTCACTGTTTAGAGTGAAAGAGGACACCAAATTCCCGATTAGTAAACTAGTGCGGGGAAAACATAAGATAAACATAGCTGTTAGTTTAGTTGCTTATGTATGTTGATAAAAAGATAGTCAACGATTACATTATATTCCAAAGATGTATAAAGTCGAGCAGATTTACTTCAAAGTATAACAAAAAGATAATATTAATTGAGTTTTGGCGACTCAGTTGGACTCAATGACAGTCTTTATCCAGTCGTAAAAGTGGTGAATGAGCGTGTAGATCCCGGGATACAGTGGGTGGGTGCATCTAAAACCAGTAGAGACCACGCCCACTTGTGTCCAGTGGCCGTCATGGAAGCACGCCAGCGAACCGCCCGAGTCGCCCTAGAAATGAACGAGAGGTGCCATATTATGACACAATATTTTTCATGTAACGGTGTACTTTAATACATATTTCTATAGGCTTATGCATCTAATTTTATTACATCTGTCACGAATTGTACGTTACTACCATATTATATTATACCAGTTAAGGAATTTCTTTAATAACAAGCCTAACCAAATCCTTGGACGAGAATTGTTTTATGACATTAGATGAGAACGTAGACATATCTTCAATCTATCACACTCTATTTAATAATAAGAAAACTTCTAGTGTTAACAAAACAAAATCGTGTTGATTGATTTGAAAAGTTAATAAATAGCGAGAAGTCATTTGATAATATTGACGTTGGGGTCATTTGACCAAAATTAAAGTAAACAAATATACAAAAAGAAAACAATTAAGGAAACTAGGATGGCCCATAACAACTAATTTCAATGTAGACAATGAAAATTACATTTAAGCTGATGAACAGTTCAATTCACATGCGGGTAATTCATTCTTACATGACAGGAGCCCCTGCCTTCAGCGATGGCGCAAATAACAGAGTCGTCGATGACGAAATTCTCAAAGCGGTCTTCCTCCGGAAGTAGATCGTAGCGGTCTGCGCAGACGGCATAGGGCACGATCTGTAAACTCGCATGGTGCGGCACTTCCGCTCCCACACCACCTTAACAGAACGCAACTCCCGTTGAAGTGTTGGAGTAATGATGGAAGTTATTCTTACAAGAAATTTACGAAACTATTTCAATGTTCATGTTTTTCTACTGGGTGCGAAACCAGTACTCAACATGAACAGTTAAAGTATTCTTCTTTTGTCCGGAAAACAATATATAAACATTTCACCAAAAATGTGTTATTTTGTCATATCAAAAACAAGCGTCTACTTCCACTAACGTTCCTCGTCCCGCAGTGACGCAGTGGCTGTGATCGCGCACGGTGTAGTTGGGCTCGATACAGATGGTGCTCACGTATTCGGACATGTGAGCGGTCTTGCTCAACTTTACCAGAGCGATATCATAGAGTATACTCCCTTTCGGATCATCTAAAATAGACAGAAACGTAGGGGATTACATTTCCAAGCGCTTGAAATATTGACACTTGTAATCGAAACCTTGACTTGTGTGGTAAATTGAAGGTGGGACATATACACGTCTGATGATATATTTGAAGCTAATAATCTTATGATTGTCGTCTCTACTGACGATCTTGTTAGGCAATGGTGTAAATCTTGATAGGTCACACGAAGGTGTCAGCTCAAACATATGCGCTTTACAGTATGTTTTTTTGTGTATCGCACACGTGTCAATGTCAAATGTGATACAATGACATTGACACTAATAACCGTATGATACAATTGTTTTGACACAGATAAGCGTGTGAGACATTGGCGTGGACACCAAAATTCGTGTCATTTGTTGTATTGTACACAAGATACATTGCAGTGGACACAGGCACGTGTGTGATAATATTTAGTTGATACAAACGCACTTTTAATACATAACAGTAGACATTTAAAGGCGCGCGATACACTGAATTGGACACTGGGAACAAGTGAGATATATTGGAGTTGATACCTGCAAACATGTGATACACTGAAGTGGACTCTGGTTGGCGCGCGTATCATATGAAAACAAACCGACCAGTGGGTGATGCATTGAACATTGACGCATTTAAATGTGTAATACATAGTAATGAGCACATTCAAGAGAACGACAACTCCAGGACTCACATTCAGTTGAACTAATATTGGCAGGTGCTAATGTGACAAAAAACTAGGAGTTGATATATATGCGTGTTTGTGATATATTGTCACATTAAACACGTTATGTTAAGTTAAAGAAACATACAAGCGCACGATTATGCTACTCGCTAATATTAAATACAAGTGATTTAAGAGTCGAGTATGAGAGCAGCCACTCACGCAAAATCTTGGGGTGTGTGACAATCTTTTCCAGTGTATACATCTGCTCCATGCCTTCCTCTTCCCCTTGCGCATGCTCTCCGAGCATCACGTGCCAGCAATCTCCACGCAGAGTTGTCGTTCCTTGCTCTCACATACAACTCTGCGAAAGGCTCAGTCCTCCATTTTGTCTATAAAATAGATAAAACCGATTCAACGCATTCAACGTATATTTGATTGGATATTTAAGATCGCATGCATTAAATTAAGAAATATGACGTTTAAATGTACGATAAATCATGCAAAAACTTGCGAGTTTTAATGCAACTCTTTGGAACCAATTTATTGCCCATTTACGCAGATGGAATCATTCCACGCACTTCACAAATGTAAAAATAATAAACATATTATTTTTGAGTGACGTTAGGAATTGCTTCGACGTGTGTATGTATGTTGGTTTCTTAACATAAAAACCCATATCAATTTTATAATAATGAATTAAGACTGATATAAGATATCATGGTATGAGATGGTTTTCTTTAATGCAGTGAATGCAATGTAACCGTCGTGCAAGAGATTGTTTAGTATTCTGTAACCTCAATGATGAACGCTTGGAATGATCATGACATAAATGAGACGCTTTCATAACAATAGTCCGTTCTGAGCACAACACAGAGGTGAATGTAATGTAACCGTCGTGCAAGAGATTGACGTGCCAGTTGTTTTTGTCCGACAGGCGACCGTAACCACTGCGGTCACGCCTGTGTGTTACACTCACAAACATTTAAACTTTGACATAATCTTTCGTCGTTTGCACTAACTAATCGAAAAGAAATACTGTAGAAGTAAATATATGTTTCATAATTTCTTTAGATTACGTATAAGGTAAGAAGAGTACACTTGACTCTCGCTATGCCGAAGACGTATACATATTGGGTAAAATGAATTGTGTGTAATCCTTAACCGTTATAACGACTGGTATTCTCACCTTGTTGCCGGTGAAGAACATACTTATATTTCCTACTCAATGGAACTTGTATAATGGAAAAACTCACTGTTATTAAAAAAAAAACATTTGCTATTATATACAAAATTGAGCAATATCGCGCTGGTGTGTATAGCCTTTACATGAAAGGCCAATTGTGTTGTTGTTGTTTTGAAACATAATTGCATAGTGCTGTTAAAGTAACATTACTTCTCGAAATCAACGAAAATTTCGAACAATATTTCGTAAAATAAAGCTTAACAATTAAAAATCATTGGTCCTTATGGCAATTGCCGAAATTTCAGCGCCAGATGTGGTCTGGTTAAATAGATGTTTGTAGATGCAAAATGCTCGTTTTAATTATTGTTTTGTATTGGAACCATTTTAGTATTCGTGTGTCGTATGAATATATATATTCGCGGGAAAATTAAAATGAAATTGTGTCACAAATAACGAGCATTTTGTATCTACAAAAATCTATGTAATCATACCACATCCAGCGTTGAAATTGTGTCTCTTGCTATAAGGAACACTGATTGTTTAGGTGTTAACTTTATTTTACGCGATTCTTTACGAATTTTCGTCGATTTTGAGCCTTATAGAGACTTTAATAATTAATAATCTTTTTTATTTAAACAATAATGAGATTTTCAACAAATTACAAACCACTATTGCCGCCCTTCATTGGACATTTTCTAAATTAAAGGTAAATTGTTTTAATATTTGAGTCCGGCTCTGGGAACATGGGACTTAATGTTGGCGCGTTAAATGTCGTCTCATATTAGCCTGCACCGTCAGCACAGGCTTATCAGTAGTTCAAACCTGATAAGCCTGTGTGACACAAAACATGACACACATGCATAAAGACCCATTTTCCCAGACATAGGCTCAATAATGTTGTTGCTTTGTGTCTTGTAATGACTGCAGACGAATCAGTCCATCGTGAAATAGCTAGTTCACATAATCTAAACAATGTATGACATTTTATTACAGTTTTTCTAGAAAATATATGCATTACATGACATACTTTTTCAATAAAGATTAGGATTAGACACACATTAGATAGACATCATGTGATAACAAAATGATCCCTCTGGTCCAGTTCCTAGTGTATCCTACGCATAATTCTTCTTACTAAACATATGCAATATTTGAATGATCATGCAGTTGTTTTTACAACAATTTATAAAGGTTGAACAATTTATACTACGGTGCATTATAATTTAAAAACCTACATATAGATTGCACTGCTGTCTGGTTATATATAAATGCATACATGCACAAAACATAAACTGATTTATATATGTTAATTACAGATACTTCATCGTGGTAAAATAATTCAAGTAAAATAAATGTCATCAAACCACAAAGAAACTAATACATGTCATTTTCTTTGCCAAACTCATTTTATGCATGTTAATTTCGTTCATGGTTAAGAAGTATTATATGTAAATTGAGGTATTAAACTATATGTTTTAATATGAACCTATTACTTATAAAAGACGTAAAATAAGTGTCAAAAAACACATAACCTTAATAAATTCTAGAATTCAGGCCCCTGTATTAACAAAGCTCTTATAGCATTTTAGGGGAATGACTGAATATCTAGCTACCAACAAATAGGAATTAAAAATCAGTATGGTCCTAAAATAAAGGGCATGTGAATATTAAAAGAAATTAAATAAAATTGACCATCGCTGTGGGAAAACGGGGTTTAATGCATGTTCGTAAAGTGTTGTCCCAGCTTAGCTTGTACGGTCTGCACAGGCTAATCAGCGACGACACTATCTGGTTGTAAAGAAGGTTTTGTTCAAAAAAGTTTTTTCGAAAAGAAAATCCAGTCTAGGTCGAAAGTGTTGTCCCGGATAAGCATGTTGAGACCACAAAGCTAATCTGGGACGACACTTTACGCGCATGCATAAAGCCAGTTTTCCCAAAACGCGGCTCAATTTTACGGAATACCAGGCCTACTCAACCTAGGCTGTTCACTGCGAACAAAATATAATTCAAATGTAAGAAAACAAAAATAGAAAGGCAAACAATTTTAACTTAAAATATACACTATTGAAATCTTGATATAACTACACTATTGAAATCTTGATATAACATATTTGCTGACAAATTCGCAAGATGCTTGAAAATTGTGCTTGTAAAATCATCGAAAGATAAATAAAATGATGCGCAATTAATCAATTTATCTGATATGATGTTGAGCTTAAGCATGTCCAATGCTCAAATGGCAAAACAACACAATGCTGCGTGATTGCTTTAACAGTTCAATATGTTCTAACTTGCAGAATATTTCTTATTAAAATTGGCCTTATTTTTGTTAATTTTACTAACACACTACTTAGGATATCGGATACCAAGTATCACAAATCCTTAGCAATAAAACTCATAACACACTCTATTATCATTAACAGAACATCACAGATAATGCTTTGACCTGTGTAGATAGAAAAAAAAGTGTCAAAACAAGCGCCAGATCCCGCCAACAATTTATTTAGTTAAATCGCAAAGAAATCTAAACATTATTTTTACTATGATATCAAAATAAATCATCAACAGTTTCAGTGATCATAAAATGGCATGGCAATCATCAAATTCATATAAAAATTTAAAACTTCCAACAATACATTAAAACGTAATCGATTAAAATTCAAATGGCCCAAGAATTAATAATATTTCCACACCTTTTGAACATATTTTTAATAATATAAATACATTATACTATATTTATTATTAATTACCTGGTTTAACTGAATATCTCACTTGTTTATGATCTTGAGTCATCAATTTCATACCCCTCTTGTTCATCTCCTCTCTAATTCCCTTGCCCCCGCCCCCCCCCCCCCATTCTGCACAACCGCATCCCCTTGAACCTAACCAACCAATATCCGCTACCCTCACCTACAACCCCTATTTGCCTGTCCCTCTTCCATCAACCACCAAATCCCCCCTGCGCCCATACCAATTTTCCCCTGTAGCCCATGCCGTCCCCTACCAAAGTCCCTGTCATACTGCAGTCCCCAAAAGCCACCCTACCAAAGTCGCAGTGCCCTACTTTATTTCAAACCAATTGTCCCCTTTCCCACTGCCTTCATCTACCAAAGTCCCTGTCACTCTGCCGTCCCCCAAAGTCACCCTGCCGTCCCCTACCAAGGTCGCAGTGCCCTCCCTTATTTCCAACGATCTCCTATTCCAAATTCTCTGTGCCATTTGCTACCAGGTTTATATTCCCCGTCCCTACCCGCCCAAAATCCCTCTGCCCTCCCCTAGCAATCACTAATGTACATCACCACAGAACCACCATAGTTCATCAAGAGTTTTCCAAAGCTACTGGTAGCTCCAATAAGTTGATTCACCTCGTGCTGAAGCCTCTTCCGGGTCTCGTCTAGCTCATTCAACTAGTGGTCATTAGTCGTAACCAGGGACCCGCAATTACAGCAGAGGAGTGTATTCAACACATTTGTCTTGTTAAATTTGAAATCTTTTTATATTTAGCTTGACTGATGCCATTGCTTTTGCCTTATTTAGAAACTTTAAGTATATGCCATTGTATAACTGATAACTTATAATAGTTATTGGCCTTGAGCCTTATTTCTATTACTTATACCAGAAGAGTAACCAGTATAGCCTTTGCAGCTCGGACCTGACTCAACTCGATAAACAATTATTATTTTATTGGAATATAGCACTTAAAGATGCAGTGCTGTGGAATCTGATTTTCTATTGCAACATTTTTTTTCGCCCAATTGGAAAAAGGACGGGTACGCTTTGTAATTATTTTGTTTAATTCAAAAATGAATATAAAATTCTTAATTATATCACTCAAACCATAAACTTGTTTAGAATTAGCTGCTTAAAGCAATTTTCACCATCATTAATGATATAGGGGGTTTCCAGAACTAATTGAAAGTGCAGGAAAATCTTGTAAACAATAATTGGGAAGTAGTCAATAATAACTGACTTCTTTAAGTTCACACAGTAAACAAATCTTTATATGCATGAATATTATGACACAAAAGGACTCTTTACAATAACAAATAGTTTATAGAAACTGCAGTTCCAAAATATCTAGCACAGGCCTCTTTAATAATGCATAGCTTTGTACAGCTAGTTATAACAGATAACGCGTGTGTCCAGTGCGACACTATCACAGTTGCTGTGTTTGCAAGCCCATGCCTCCTTCTGTTACTTAAAATGTCGGGTTCAAAAATTGCCATTCAGCACTATAACTACTGACAGAGGTTACTGGTGCATGTGCTGGTACTCCTGTACTTCTGTCACTTGTGTTGACATTCAACAAATCTTCTGCCAGCCTTAGAAGAGCAGCCGCTATTTGTTGTTTGCTCATATCTGCAAATGTATATTCAAAATATACAAAAATCGTCACTATTATGTAGGATATAGAGGATATTTGTTGGATTCGATGGAATATCGATTTTATTTCACGAGTGATCATATACAATAATATTTTCACGAGTGGCGCAGCCACGAGTGAAAATATGTATTGTTTATGATCACGAGTGAATTAAAATCGATATTCCATCGATTCCAACAAATTTTCTTTTTATTTTATGCTTTTTTCACCGTTTATATACATTGTAAAAGAGTTTAACTGGATAATGTCGCTGGATTTATGACGTCATTTCGTCGAAAAAATGACGTCATTTCACAGTAAAACAGTGAAAAATATCGTTATTTTTCACTGTTATTTTTCACTGTTTCAAACAGTGAAATACCAGTTTTATTTCACTGATATTTCTCTATAAACTTTTCTCTGAAAAAAGATCATATCTGATTTTGATCATCAAAGTACCATCTTTATGGAAATCTTCATCCCCCCCGCCCCCTTTATCCTATTTCTTGAATTGTATTTTTTGTATGGTGTTTTCCTTATGTATGCTTCCTGGGTTTCACCAGTACTAAGCTAGGGTTCTTCAGTCTTGAAGGACGAAACTACCATAAAAAATCAGCGCCGCATGCGAGGATCGAACCCAGGACCATTGTGTTACAAACCCTAAACCTTAACCTCATCAAAATATATCCCTTGATTTTTTTTATTTTGATTATAAATTTGCACTATTGTGTTGTGTTGCAATATAAATAAGAAAAAGGATATTGACTACGTTTTTACTTGTTCTGGACAAATGTCATATTGCTCAAAGAAGGTAAAACTCTGTAAAGCTATCAAGATAATATACAATGAGCAAACGGAATGCTTCAACCACATAATGTAGTAAACAACTAGCATAATTACTCATTTTTGCTTCAAATATTACAAGGCTTAACAGTATCGTTTTATTGATACTTGAAAAAGGGATTACCAGCTAGTAAATATATAGAAAACTCAACGAACGTGTTTAATGAATTAATGTTTTAATCCCTTAGCACGTTATATTGCCATTTTGTGAAGTGCAGGGTCTGTGTGGATACCAGATATCGATCTATCAATTTAAACATATTCAATAATCCTTTAACAAACGCATGCTGAATTAACTTGGTTGTATCACGAAAAAAAAATAGAAACCTAAGCGACTTTGACTTCTGCATTATTGGTATCATACGATGTCGGTTAAGAAATTGCAACATGTCATCTCAACATTAAGACCCAACTTAAACCAATCTACTCACAGAGTGGTCTAGCGTTCAGTTTAGATAATGTAGATAATGATGCCAAAATTCATAACAAAAAAATGGTTGGAAAAACGGCTCAAGCCAACGGTTGGGGTTGTTTTGTTTTGAGATGGCGATGCTTTCTCATTTAAAAAATGCTACAATTAGCATTGCATATTTGTAACAGCTTGTTTAATTGGCGAATGCTTTTTGGCCTATTAATCGATACTAATTGTCGAACCTTCCTCATATTGATAATCGTGATAAATTTAAGCTACTCAATTAACGTCATTTTTTTCGGGAACACAAAATAAATTATTGTTTAATAAATCCCATGGTATATAATTCCTGAGTCGAAGTTAAATGTAAATGTCAGTCCAGGACATTATTGAACATTATTATACATATTGTGCATATTGCTTATGACTTTATGCCTTTTAAAATTACATGTATCATGGCCACCCTGTAGCAAGGACATGTGGCAAGGCCCAATGAACTCACACAGGGTATCGCACTTCACATTCCTAACATCGAACTACTGGTATGTAAGTATGTGTATAATAAACGTATCAAGAATGTTAACATTTAAAACTACTTTTTTGACATGGCATTCATATAAAGTACAAAATATTCTACTGTTCCATTAGAGTGCGATAATTGCTATAATTGCGATAATCGCGATTTGTTTGCTTGACACAGAGGTTAAACGACGTGGCGTATAAGGATGCAAGACTGGAGCTATATAAGGCTATGACTGATGCTACGCGTGTCATTGAGAAGCTGAATCTCTGCGGACTGCAGGACTTCGTCTCAATTAAAAATGATGACTTGGGTTCGATATGGTATCGCCTTACACGTGGTGCTTATCTTTGTGGAGCTGGGATGGTGCTACATACTTGATAATAAGGTAACTACTAAATATTAAGGTAACTACTAAATATTAAGGTAACTACTAAATATTAAGGTAACTACTAAATATTAAGGTAACTACTAAATATTAAGGTAACTACTAAATATTACATATTTCTTGTCGATTTGTTGTACAGGGCTGGTATTCACAAAGCTTTGTTTAGTCAAACTTGAACATGAGTTGCAATTGATTATCAAATTGTCTGTTTCCTAGTTTCACAAACATGAACATACAAATTAAATCGCTAAAAATAGACAAGATATGTGCACAGGTTGCGACCAATTATAATGTTTTGGTATTTCATCAGGCAGTGCAATGTTTTACACAACGATTCTATGACGCGCGGCATCAGGGCAAGCTTGATAACAACTCATTTCGCATACACGCATTGATGATGCAAGTGTTTGGATTCACGACCATTTAAAGTGATATTATGGGCATCTAGCAGTTTATAGGTGTCTATCGCAACCGTTGTTTATTTTTGGTGTTTTTACTTCATATACACTTATATTTGTTAATGCAGCATCAGCATACTAAAACAATATCCCGGAAAGAGAAAAATATTGCATTTAAATATCAACCGTACTTTCGTTTGACAACTGATCATGCATGTACGATGTGAACCTAAATTTAGTTTTAGTGCAGATTCGTTCATACGACACAATTTTGTTTTACGGATCATTTAGGCTTAGAGGACTGAATGAGTCACGTAAGAATATCGAATATAACATATATTTTTATAAACAACTGGTAGCAAGATGAGTTGCAGATAATTGGTCAGTAACCACATTTTAACTAACTCTTTTGACCTGTTAATTCTTTTCAGCTCAAGTCAACAGTGAAAAATGCCTATAATATCACTTTAAGCCATTTTCCTGATTAATGTTCGTGTAATGATGCATTGAAGAGTAATATATTGTATTGTTTGTTTGTTTATTTTTTTAACTTTTTAACATTAAGTGCTATTCAGATTAAAGCAATTTAATTGCGACAATTCGCAGGAATCGGTGTTCCGCCTTTAGTAGATTACATTTAAAATGTTTAAAGTCGGACCGCGATGATCTTTATAAAATATCTTGTTAATGATGGTGAACTTGATATTCTAGTTAGCATTTGAATGCTCAACACAGCCTTAAGGGGTTTTATGACTCGCAATTTTAGCCTGAAAGCAATTTTAATTTCAATGTTGGCAAATCAAACACACGTTTCAAGCGGTACCCTTTGTATAAGACGTCGTTTTCAACACAACATTTGTATATTATATCTTCATATTTTACTGTCCTGTAACAATTAAACTTTGCTGATTATTGCACAGGCTTTATCTTAGCGTATTATTACAAAGATTCATACCGTGGTTATCAATGCTATCGGCATATTTAATTTTGAAGTGTTGACATTGGTTGTGTGTAGGGATATCTCGATTATCATATTTCTTTCATGTAGTTACATAAATTAAACGCATGTTACATTGTGTTCGATTTGTATTTTTTTACAACATTAACCTAACTTAGTTGTTATTGGAATTATTGCATAAAAAATGCACATTTAATAATATTTGTTTCAGTTTGCGTTATGATTTTGGTTCTATACATTGACATTCAAATTCTCTAGTGTGTGTACTTGGTGCACACTTAAGTTTCTCAAAGTACATACTTGAACCGTTTGTTAATTTGCTATTCTTGCTACGGTTAGTCTCGACATGCTTTGCGTCAGAGAAAAGCAACCTATGTAGATTTCTTTTTAATTGGTTCCTCATCATACGTTCTAAGCAGGGACTAAGGCTCAAACTGTCATCTTTCCATCGGCATGTTGTCCTGTTTAAAATAATATTATTTATTATCTAACCATTTAATTTTCGCATATATTGAATTGTATAAATATATGTTATTTCGCGCACGAGTGAGTTACGACTCGAGATACTGCGATGCGATATTTCGAAATTAATTTTGAAATTTAATATTTCAAGATATATAATTGATGATATGCGAAGAACAAAAACATCAAACTTATTTGGTTAAACTTTTTTTATTACATATTATGAATATATATTATTAAATAAAAAACACAAAATATAATGTGAGACCTTAAACGTATGCGAACTACCATAAAATATCCGGTCTGTTGTTTAAAGAAAAACATATTTTATAAACAGAAACACAAGCTGAATGGTTGAATGTAGCTCCTTGAAAAGGACATTGTTGAATTAACTCATCAATCTTATGTAACGTTAAGTAGAATCAAATTCTAGAAAGGGGTTGTCTTTTTGAATCGGAGACCCAATTTTGGATGATTGTGAGTGAGTGTTCTGATGCGAAGGAATACAAGAACTAGCTAGTTTACGGGTAGGCGCACGGGTTGTCATCGCACAATCACCGTATATAGACAGCTTGGGTTCCACTAAAGACAATTAACTGACTGTTTAAGTCATACGCTAACAAATGAACACAGACAAAAGACCAAATAAAGAATCTTTAATACATGTTTTTATTCTTCGACTACTTGTGTGAATGTTGCGTACCTTATTTAACTGGGTGCCTTGGTTAAATCGGCATTCATATCTTACATTATTATATTATTTTTTTAAATACGGCAACTTGCAAGTTGTATATAATATTTTATTCGAATTGTGTTTCTGGTAACGATTGGTTATCAACAACGTTACAAGTGGTTTTATCAATTTTAGTATATTAGTAAACATATATGCGTAACACGCATGCGATGGTAATCGTTGTATATGTTTGATCGTTCCCTTTTCCAATGAAACATCTAAAAAAAACGTCCATTCATTTTTATATTTTACCCGTTTAAAATATGCCTCACCAATCATTACATGTTTTTTGCCCACCCTTTTTATTTCCGACCCTTTTATGTTCCTACTTACATTATTGATACCCGCCATTTTAATCCTCACCCTTATGATACCACTAAACTGTTCTATTGGTCAATGTTTTTGTCGATAATAAACATCCAAAGAGTATTTGGCTACTGAAGATTGTAAAGAGCAACGTATAGTTTTACTTCATTCTACTTCATATAAGCATCGACGAAGAAAAAACCCGCATGTAATGCTCTTTGGAAGATTGAAAATAAGCACTAAATTGGAAACAGCATCATTGCAAAAAGACGACATGTAGATTACAAGTAATTTAAGTGAATTTTAACATAATCGTTATTTTGACATGGTAAAATGCCCAAAACTAGACCCATTCTTAAAACAGCAAAATCGTACCTGTCCTTGAACTGCAATTTACTAAACGAAATTGAGTATTTTAACGATTTGCGTAAAAGTAAAGAATGGGAACTTTTGTTACCTCTGTACACGTGGTTGTTCTAAGGGACTTCAACCGATTCTTTAGCAACACAAATAGTGTTTATATATTGAGATTTTGCTATTGATTGTACAATGTATACAATGTGTTCAATGTGCATATATTGCTTGTAAACGCTGTACGGTGTGGAGTGGGATGCCCTAGACCCACGCACACTTATTGACGAGGAAAATAAAACACAATGGACGGAAAAAACAAGACCGAAAAAATACATGAACACAATTATAACCAATCATAAAGATGACGAACACAATTATCATTCCATATAGACCCCCGCACTCGAGTGCGGCGTCAAATAATAACGTATAATACGAGGAAAATGAGCGACCCATACTAGATTATGATTTGTTAATTTTTACTAATCGCAACTTTTATATGCAAATAAAGTATATTACATGTGACCTTCGCGGGATACCTTCCAAATAATTTGCCATTGTTGCCAGACCACTGAAATATTAGATTAATATATATTCATTATGCTTATCTACATTCGCATCTGCGGTGCAATTAATTACCGAGTTGATCGTTTGTTAAAGGGTATTTTGAAGGATGTTAATATGGTCTACTTACGGATTTGAGGGGACCGCCGTTGATAAGCAAGCAACTAATGGTTGTTTATTGCTCCACGTTTATTTATATTGTACTTGTATATATAGACATTATGACATGTTCGTTATTTTCATGCGCATATTATATATATCAACGTTGTCAATTTTGTATTCAGAAGAGGTCTAGCAACCTGTAACTAAATCTTGATGGACTGATGCTTTTTCCGCATCAAACACACGACCAATATATGTGTGTTTCTTATCTATCAATGAACACTGCTATTTGTTCTTGGTCTATGTGTAATGGTCAGGTTTGAAGGACATTTAAGTACGGGTCACGTCGGAATGATAAACATTATTCTCATAGACATTTGAGAATACTAGACATGTATACACTTACAAAAACGAAACGCTTGTCGTTCAGTGCAATTATGTATGCTCAATTCATTCTACTACATGTTATTCGTCGCAGGTCGTTGATGGGGTAAAACGACAAAGACGGGAAGATGCCTCAAATTCGGAAGTGACGTGCAGCGAGCACCTGGAAAGCAAAAGGGACTCCATTAATATTCAGATGGGCTTCACCATCACCGACGAAAAAAGTGACGAAACGGAGCCACAAAGAATCTCCTTTGGGGCACAGTCTTACTTTCAAGTGGGTTGCTGCATTATATATTTAAACTATTATAAGCTTTCTATAGTAGCGAACCGATGGTATTACATAGCACATAAGCAATACTATGAATCGTGCAACCTAACGTCACTCTGGTCGATCGCACCTGACGATTTCTTTCTGATACCAGATGTCTACAAAAAGGGTAGTTAAGTTAATCTACTTCTTTAGATAGACATTGGTGTTCTGATCCTCTATATTTTAGGTAGAATTGAAAGAGACTGCGTTGATATCCGGCATTGTTACCCACGACAGTTCGCATTTTGAGTTCCGGGTTACGCTCTTCCGGGTGGCGTACAGCACCGACTGCATCACATTCGCCAATGTCACTGACAGACACGGCGAAGATCAGGTGACACTTATTTTTAAATTGAAAATAATTCTTTAAAAAAAACAGGACAATTAACGTAACTTTGTAAAGTGCGCATTTAAATGTAAGGTAAAATTGAATGCTTTGTTATGTCAGGCCATACACAGTTGATCAAATGTTTAACGTCTATGTGTAACCTACTAATTAAACATGAAAAAAACAGTAAATAATTTAAAAAAACATTTTTGTATGACAGCGGGACAGATTTAACTATAAAACTATAATTGTCTATAATCATAATATTACTATACTTTAATTAGACATATTGGTAATATGACTAGTGCCCTTAAAGTTTTTGTTTGTTCGATATATAACTATAAAAGATAACACAAAATTCAGAATGTAAGGACTTATAAAGTTTTAGGCACTTGAATAAACGCCATTCTCATACACATGTGTGCAGTGTTCTTAAACTGGTTATTAAAAATGAATGCACTGAATAACTGCTTTACTGTAAGAGATTAAAAAATAAAAATGCCGGGGAAACATTTTTAATGACTTTTTTGTCTAATTAGCCACCATATAATCACATCCATTACGGAGACTTTTTGTTCGAAACGCATTTGTTTTAATTGCATATGATAATTTTGAAGCATTTTGTATGCACTGTATAACTTGAGTTTTAACATTGTCAAAATGTTGTATGCTTTTTCTGGTATCCGAAAACCTACTTGCTCGCGAACAGAACTGAATAGAGAATCGAACGTGTATTGCATAACAAACGTAATTGCAACATTTTCGCTGATCTTGCATTGTCATACTGTATTATGTTTTCGTTTTCTTCTATACTAATTGAACACGATTAGTATTATTTATTGCTGTTGTATGAGTCATAAATCTAATTACATAGTTCCGACATAAGTGTATTGAAAACACGACATAAATATGCCATCTACATAATTATGCTCAAAGAAGGCTGACATCATAATATGGCGTTGAGGGGCGAGATTTTATATCTTCTACACACGTCTATCTGAAATCAAATAAATTAATACATAGTCATAAATCTTACGTTCATCCATGTATCCACAGGAATATTACGGAAATAAGGACTCTAATACTTCAACGACAGTGATGTTCGATCGCGTGTTCAACGCTAGATGCGTGCGCATCGTGCCGACAAAACGTATCGGAGAAAACACTGCCATGACATTTGAACTACTCGGCTGCTGTAAGTACATCGGTGCCACAAACATGATGTGCTGATCTTTAAACAAGAATATTTTGCAATTAACGAAATTTGGAGGCTTTTTGGCAAGAGTGAACTCACAATAAAAATATACAACAGTAATTTGGTGTTCTGTAATAATTTATAATTATCATTTTATTACTCTCGTGACATTCATATTTTTACAGTAATTACGGGTAACAGTAATATATGAGATGAATGATAAATCAGGAATATAGCATGCACTTGTTAAATTAGGTGCAACACATGTGCTGCAGTTGTGTAAAACTCTGACACAAAACTCTGCTATAATGTATTCGCATGTATGAAGTAGAAAATTAAAAACAACACAACAATTTGACCACTTGGTAAGTGAATACTTATCTACCGGAACAACTATTACCAACGATGACTTATTAGCCATCTTATCTCAGTCATTAAAAATATTCCAGGGTTTTTGTTTGTGATACACGCCTTAAACGGAACCAATGCTATTTGATATCAGCCAGTATGTCGATAACAAAGCGTTATATGTTCATATCATTTCCACGTACAAGAGCATTCACTTTTATAATATATCATGGTGGTGGCAGCTCCTGACCATTGCAAGGGCTCCATCACGCCAAGTTCTACAGAGTGTCCCAGCTCCGAGATCCGGAAGTTCGTGTTTGACAAGGAGAAGGTCATCACGTCGATGCGAATCACCCTGACCGCTCCAGCAACCGAACAGACGCCCGCGTTTAAGGTGGCCTATGCCAGGGCTTGCAACTACGAAATGGTACAGTTCGTAAAGGAGAACGACCTGCCGAAGGTAGACGATATGCCACATGGTGTACTGAAGAGCACTGAACGTCCCATTTAATGGCACACAGTGTTTATAAATATCAGAAAGTAATTATTAACATGAACATATTAGTTTCAGGTATATACTGGCGCTTAGAGACCAGGGGATGAATAATAAGCTTGGATAAATTTCATGGGGTGTGGTTGGGAGAAAAGAGCTTTCCGGGGTCACGCTAAACTATTAATTGATCACCCTAAGATCTAAAAAAACGGCGTCGTAGATAGTGATGCGTAATAAAGAAGGACACTAAAACGTTGACTTAGTAGAACATATGCAGGTGGTATTATACTAAATACGATATTATGTTTTATGTCAGGACTTTGAGATTCCGTACGGTGAAAGCTCGCTAGTGTTAGAGGGACCAGGTTTCCCTATCCGCTCCCAGTGTATTGCCGTGCTCAGTCGCTGGGAGACCGGACACGACGATGAGGGCGGCACTCCGAAAGCGGGGAATCCATTGGTAGCCATGGAAACAGAAGGGTATCAAGTGACATTCGAAGGCTGTAGTACGTGTTACTTATTATTTACAGCATGTTTTGAAAGTGTGATTAAAATATATGCATGGCGTGTAAGTTGATAAAAGGCGATAAATGAGGAAATTATTATTTAATTAATCTCATGCTTTTAGTTATTTTCAGTTTCAATAAATAAGTCGATACTAGCTAGCAAATAAGGACGTACGTATCTGTTTAACACATATCAAATTGACTGATGCTTTGATCCGTTATATGTTTGATTTCAGATGCTTTGGCGACGCACGGTAAGTAACTGTATTTTTAAACTACGAAATATTTGATTAATTTGATATTGTTTTCTAAATGCCTATTGATTAGGTTAAAAAGATAACATGTTTTCGTTTTTGTTAACAATTAAACCCGTTTAAAGCCGTGTTGCATTCTTGTGTCGCGTCATACGAAAATAGGTCTTTTGCCAGCGTAGCTTAAGACCAGCCTACATATTTTTGCTGGGGAAAATCCTATCTGCTTATTAGACCGCGAACCTCGTGTAATTTTATAGCGGACGGGGTAATTTCTGACCAGCCTGTATAAATGCACAGGCTGGTTTGCAACTGCATTTGTCGCATATGGAATAAGACCAATTTTCGCCTGACTAATTTGGATATTTTGCTATTCGTAACAAAATAAAATTTTCACCGGGATTTTTATCAGAAGTTACTTTGTTGAAATAAAATGATGCATATATGGAGAGCAATCCATTGATGTATTTTTAATGTACATGTAAATCTTTGTAAGAACCCGTCGGTTCGTGTGGCAATACCTACATAGAGGAAAACGACGCTAAGAAGCGCGTTGTAGGCGGCTCGGCGTTACTTCAGGGTGAGTGGCCGTGGTTGGCATCAATACACTATGCGTATGGGGAGAACATCACGGGTCATACGTGTGGAGCGACACTTATTCACCCACAGTGGCTACTCACCGCCGCGCACTGCTTCGTGTGAGTTCAATTGAGTTAAATTTCATTATTCATCTGTTAGAGTAAATTTATTACATGGTTTACCACGTTGAAAGACGTGTGAGTGCAGCCCATTTTTATCTGGCTTTAAAAACTAGGTTTTATACGGATTTCCCGGACACTATTTATTTTAAATTTTATTTACACTATTATTGAATATCTGTCCATAAATTATTAACATGTGCGCAACAAATTCCAATCTCAAAGGCGAATACCACACATATAAGTCAAAGACAAAATGTGGCCTTTATTCAGATTGTCAGGAGTCTAATTTCATCATTTATATGGCCATTGTAAAATGTCGTGATGATCATCGTCTGAATAATAATAAATCTTGTTCAGACTTTAACTTCATTACGTAGAAGTTTAGAAATCATTTGCCACATTTCACCACCATTTTAAGATCGCGTGTTGTACACAAAACGTGAACGTCTAGCCCAAAGTTCACGTGCACATTCCAAGGCAAATATCCATGTATACATCTCAATTAACTCATGAATTATTGCATTTAGTTTTATCGAAATACCATATGCCAGTCTCCAAAACAAGGATAGTGTAGGGTTGTTTATTATGCCGTGTGGTTTAAAGATTTTGTTTTTTCTTGTGCTAAATTCGCCATAGGTTTAAGTGAAACAAGAAAATAAAACAAGACTACATATTGTACGCGCGATGTAACAACATATGTCTCTGAATTATTACTTAAGTTTAACCCATTTATGCCTAGTGGACTCGCCATCCTTCTAAATTGGATCAATTTATTTCCAAAATAAGGGATGCCTAGTATATTTATTTATATATTTAGAATATTTCTTACATAAATTCCTTTAAGCAAACAGCGCAGACCCAGATGAGGCGCCGCATCATGCGGCGTCTTATCTGGGTCTATGCTGTTTGCCAATTCCTTTTTTCTAGACGCTAGGCATAAATGGGTTAATAATAATTAAATGTATATACTTTAGTCGGGTCAACATACACTTTGACCTCCAAATCTTTGCTACAAAAGGTATTTTAACTGATCATGGATAGGGAGAAAGTACTGTATAATATATTAAAAGTTAACCGATTAATCGGACCTCCGTTAAGTGTTTTATTTTCAAAACGGCATCCAAGATGGCCGCCAAAACCTATGAATGATCGAAAGTATGTAACTACTCACTGAAATGTAAGGATGTTGGTGTCTATATCTAAGTTTCAGGGGGCAAAGAACACATTAAGATCATCAGACGTAGTGTAAATTTATCAAATTACACAGACATTCAACATGTCACCTAAAATGACCACCGACTGAATACCAAGAACAACAAGTCCATAACATTTGACTGAAACGTCATGATTAATATGACAAACGCCACAGTTTGGGCGACAAAAACACTTTGATTGAATTGATGATATCACAAATCATGACATCAAATTTATGACATTCAGCTGTCCTCTATCACATGATATACACTCACATTTGTCCATAGCATTTTTCTATGAGCGTTGAATTATCGGTGCCGTCGTCCACCTCCTCAGTCCTGGCCTCTTGTGACTTGTTTGTATAATTACAGTTTTCAGTATGGCTAGTGCCACATACAGCAGCACAATTGTGTTCATAGCGTCTGCAGCTTCATCGAGATGATTTACATCCTACAGAACAGTTGCAACACTGGATGATTTTCAACTAACTGGTCGGTGTCCTGTTTAAATACACATTTTGTCGGTTTCATATTATCGGCCACTCCATCCTTATTCGTAGATAGTATACGCGTTGGCTATAAAATACCGTTGCATGCGATGATTGAGGAAAACGCTCTGGAATGACGAATGTTTCAGCAACTTTCTTTGTGAAAATGTTATGCTCAGCTATTCCAATGAATAATTAGGCTTGCCAGCAAACAGATCCGCCATCAACCAGTTGCCAAGCTTTGATATTTCCTTGTAAGACTTGTTTGGAAGGATGTCTGAACAAGCACATGACTATGTGATAGGGACAGATTTTTATTAATATCCGAAAAATCACTGATATTCGATCACAGTCAGAGTAGGCAAGAACAAAAGCTTGCACACTTCGTTTTCCTACACTTCTTTCACAGACCGGGACTTAACTACAAGACCACACAATGACGCTGATGCGCGTATTAAAAGAGATGCTTCTGATCTCGAAAAAATGCTGACAAAGATTGTAACCTGCTCACCCTACACAGTTGTTCACAATCTGAGAAACATTGTCAATGGGACAGTGTTTGGCCAGATGTTAATGTTCAGATGTAAGACGGTTGGTAACACGATCATAAGATATATCAAAAGAAAATCGGCCTTTGCTAATAAATTCAAGAGAAATTATAAAGCTAAAACTCTTGGAAATAGATCCACTGGTACGACTGTTTCTGACCATGCTATTGATCCTGCCCTTTTGTTCCAACATTTCCTGGTAGTGTCAAAGTATGGAGATCTTTCCCTTGAAAATATACCGTCGTATGAACTCATCCCCCATCCTCCTTCCATCTTTGAAGCAAAGAACATACTAAATAAAGCGGACAAGCATTAGTTCGCTCAGGTTATTAGAGATCATGTTTTAGACGCATTCAAATGAGGCTATGATGAACAGTAACATAGTGTTACGTGCTTGATTGTGGCTCTTTGCGCATAGTTTATCATAAAAAAACGGGCGCAGATTTCACTATTAGGCAACACGGTCAAATGACAGTATTGTACGCAAACGGACCTACTATCAATGCAAGCACACACCAGATATAAGGAAAAAAACGTGAACAATATTGAGAGTTTCGCCAAAGAAATATAATGCTCTTTTTGTCTCGTGACAAATGACCGGCAGACATGATTGCTCTGATCAGCAAAGCTAAACTACAAAGAAATGTTATGTCCTTCTGGCACCAGGGAAAGAAGACATTGTTATCGTTTAAGCAACCGTGGAACGATCCCGTCATAGTACCACCACGTTTGTGGGCGAGGGTACACATTTGTTCATATTTCCCCTGCATTACTCCGAAAGTGACAATAGACCCATCTTCCTCTGCTCTGTGATATAAGGTCCCAATGTTTTGCATTTTCTTGGTCATCCCCCTGCCACGAGTCTATCTGTGTTTTTTAGAGACCTCATCAATGTTTGCTTAATTCCAAGATCACTGCTTAGCCCACCCAAGCACGGATTGCTTCAACAAACAATTTGCAAACCATCAACAAACGTTTGATAAACATATGGGTGCATTTCCTCCACTTTTCTCCTTTACTACATGGCAAAGACGGATAGACAATCGGGCACTGCCCGCAACTTCAATAGCCAACATCAAGTACGATTCGTCTCGATCAACATCCTTGCCATGCTAACCAATTGTGTCTGGGTTGTTTTTTCAATGCATACAAATGTTGTAGTTATCATCAAAGGAGGTAACTTTATAAAGCACATGCTCAATCTCTTACAAGAAACGTATGCTAGGACACAAATAGAGCAATGTAGTAAGAATCTAACAATACTTTAATAAAATGTGCTGTCTGGAAAAGTGAGTTTGTTACAGTGCAACATCTGGTTTTAGAGTGTTAAAGGTTTTCTCAACGAGGTTTATAAGTCTCTTCAGTCGACTAAAACCAGGTCATAGTGTTAGAACCATGTTAAGTCAAATCACAATCAACCGTTTGTCGCAGAGCAGTTCTGTTGAATTAGATATTTGTCTTACCTTACAATGACTGACTTACTTAATCAGCATCACGTTTGAATCATTTGTTATGCACTTGCGGTATTTCAATTAGCGGCCATTAGGACGCCATGTAGAATTTCTTTGTACTTTTTAATTATCTTAATGTGTTATTCGACCCCCACAACCTTGGTATAGACACCAGAATCATCAAATCTGAGTGAATATTCACCAAGGTAATTCCATTAGGTTTTGGCGGCGAATTGTGACGCCGTCTATAAAAAACTTCCTGGAGGTCCGATTTTGGTAACTATTGTACAGGATCTCCAAACCTACCGGGATCAGAAAAAAACATTTTGTTTTAATACCTTTTGTTGCATTAATTTGTGAGGTTGACATATTTTTTCGAATATTAACCTGAATACTTGTACAGTATTACTTTTCGCATAGTAACTGCACTCGAATTTAGCACAACAATAATGCCACCATTTTAAATGTTTATATGTTATTGAAATAACGATCATATCCGCAGTTTTAGTTGGATTGACTTGTCGGACACAAGCATCTGGCGCATTGTGCTCGGGGAGCACGTTCAGTATCGAGAGGAAGGCACTGAGCAGAAGCACACCTTGGACAAGGTTGTCCCACACCCCAAGTACTTGCGTGAGTTGCTGCTCCTTAATTATACTCTTTCTTTACTATTATTTGATCTAAGATCTTTTAAGTGATCGCTTGCATACGCATGTTAATAATTCCAATTTATCAAACGCATCACACCTAAACTCAATTGTATCTCTTAAGTGCACCTGCAAATGTCAGTTAAACTGTATCATACTCGATAAGTTGTCGCATGATTGAATGTGTTTCAATCCCATTTCATTCAACGCCCACTCCAATTACTCACACGAATTCAAGTGTCCACAACGATGTTTTAACACGCCCGTCAGCGTCATCGGCATTATAACATACGGTTATCAGTTACCAGGCCAATTTATCACAGTTGACATAGACACGTGTGCGATACTCAAGCGAAGACAATTTCTAGCGTGCATTACATTTTATTTGACATACATTCGTGTTAATTGAGTTTTACATTAATTGAGAATTACACAAATGTCTTACATTCTTGTCAGTTTCAATTTCAATTTATCAAATGGCCAATAGTATCCAGATCAGTGTACCACACAACTCCAATGTATCATTCACTTGTCAGTGTCCACACCAATGCTTTACACTCCTGTTTGTGTCGACCAAATATATCACCACTCGCTTCGTAGTGTCCACGCCTATCTAACAAACGTAAGTCAGTATTAATTCCATTAGTTTCCACAAGGTTGTCAATGCAAACGCCGTTGTTTCACACGCTAATATGTGGATATATCAATGGCATTCTTTGTGTCTTAAAAATACGGCGTCTTTCTATTATAGTGTCGTCGGACGATCACATGGACTATGATATCGCTCTACTAAAGTTGAGCAGGCCAGCTGACTTGTCCGAGTACGTGAACACCATCTGTATCGAGCCTGACTACACCGCGCCCGATCACAGCCACTGCGTCACAGCGGGTTGGGGAGACTTGGAGCATGGTAGACTCTTATTTCTAATGACTAAATAACAGTTATTTAAAATAGAACAACCCATTTTAAGTTTAGCTATACTTTATTATTTCCCGACAGAAAAAAAGTCCTTATATTTGTATTCAGTAATGAGTCCATGTTGCAAACCAAACATTAGTAAACTGTCCATCTTTATTTGCCAAGATACTTTTCGTACCCATTAGAAAGACAAGAGCGCCGGAAAAGAATTTATACTGTTATTTTGTCTCTACCAATACTACACCCGGAGCGGCGATGTTTTTCAGGGGCGGGTATGGGCGTGGAAATGCCGCACCATGCAAGTGTTCAGATCGTGCCGAATTCCGTCTGCGCCGACAGCTACAGTCTACTGTATGAATACAGCTATCAGAATTTCACCATCGCGGACTCTCTTATGTGCGCCGCCGCTGAGGGCAAGGACTCCTGTCAGGTAGTATTGAATACCCCGCATATGAAGTGACGTATTCATCAGCTAATTAGCTTAGTATCATATCGTAATTCGTGTACTTGTTTACCGTGTCTAAAATGAATTATTTTGATATTGCCAATCTAAGATGACATTCATTGATTCTGTTTTAAGAATTTCATGTCTTAATTTTTGGTCGTATTACCAGCACGTCAAAATAAACAAAGGAATTATCACCATTTATGAAATTGTATTAATATTCAACAAAACTCGGTTTTGTTCACAAAATAAGTTGTTTTCGTATAATAGAGTTTGCTAGATAGCAGATCTGTTCACGTTGTTGGCTTTGATCATAATGTATTTTAATAGTCCAAGAAATTGACTGTCATCGCAAAAAAAAACATGAGCTAGTTTTATATTCTATGTTATTAACTATCAATTCGTGTCAGATTCTACGAAATAAAATGTTTTTGCTTAT
Organism: Dreissena polymorpha; assembly: GCF_020536995.1. Classification (NCBI taxonomy): domain Eukaryota; kingdom Metazoa; phylum Mollusca; class Bivalvia; order Myida; family Dreissenidae; genus Dreissena; species Dreissena polymorpha. The sequence goes on from NC_068355.1 coordinate 159,243,400, forward strand.
ACTTCTATATATTAAATAAGTACGTCAAATGAAGAACTGTATGTCAGTACATGGCGACTCTCGTTCTTTTCTAGGGCGACTCGGGCGGTCCACTGGCGTGCTTCAATAACGGTCACTGGACACAGGTGGGCGTGGTATCAACAGGCTATGGATGCGCCCACCCACAGTATCCTGGGATCTACACGCGCGTTAACCACTTCTACGACTGGATAGATGATGTCATGCACTCAAACTGAGCAACCAAAACTGCATAAATCTCTGCAACCGGGACCTGCAATGGTTACTGCACAACTACTGGTGCTTTTGGAAGATACCGTTCGAAATGTTGACAGTTACAACTACAGTTTTTATATCTTGCTAATACAGTATATATATAAATATGTATATTGGCGTTGATTTTTTTTACTTTAGACATCATTAGAATATAAAATGTAACCGTTTCATCTCTTTTTATCAATAAATTTACACGACTCAACTTAAGGCTATAGTTATATGTGTTGTCCACAATTGTTCAAAAAACGGGATTCTGATGCCCTCTTTCACTCTGAACAGTAAGGTCTTTGTCCATTATTAAGATATTACGCAACATTTCAAATCCCACATATATTTGAAATTGTAATGATTTCTCGTTACTTAAAGCTATTGCCGATTTCTAAACAATTCTTAAGCCTGATTTTAATGTGAGGCTTTGGTCACATATTTCATCGACTCAAATTACTTTGAAAAAAATCATTGTGTTGAACGAATATTTTTTGTACCATTAAATGTATGGGCACGTTATTGTAATGCGAAAAATGCACGCTAAAGCTAAGCCTGTCAACACAAACTTAAGATATTTCTAAAAAGTTCGTGTCAGATACCTACGAGTAAGACTGCAGCGTTTGTATAAGAAAAAATCACAAACACACATTTGGATATCATACAGGTTTATATGAAAATTGAAAAAAAATACTTTGAAACTCTTAACTAAGTAAACCTACTCTCCGGATTATACAAAACTACCATGCTTATTTAAAATGTGTTTGCAAATTGTTGGAACTTTGAAACTCTTAACTAAGTAAACCTACTCTCCGGATTATACAAAACTACCATGCTTATTTAAAAGGTGTTTGCAAATTGTTGGAACTTTATAACAAATAATCAGTACATGCTTTGATTGTAAGAAAACGTACTTTTTGGAATATGTGTCCATAATGATAACTAAATAGCAAGTTTTCAGTAAATATCCGAGTCTCACTCTGCGAACACCGGACTTTATACATGTATGAATTCATATTTATACAAGTTTTGTATCAGATAAGCTGTTTGTTTAAAAGAAGTCTCTTCTTGAAGAAAATCACGGGTTGGCGAAAGGTGTGGTCGCTGGATATCCTGTGCAGACTACAAATGCTAATCTGGGACAACATAACGCTACGCACATGCAATGAGCCCGGTATTCCCAGAGCGCGGCTAAATTGACATATTAGCCTGGACGATCGCTCACTTAGTCGCGTGGCTTAGCGGTTAGAAAACCTTGAGCTAACACAAAAGTGGCACGCGATATTCCGGATGCTTTATGGACTTGTTACCTAAAGCACTGGTTAAAGGGGTTTGTGTCATATATTTATTATTCTAATGCAAAATATATTTGTTTATAAAGAACATTAACTATCTATTACGGGTATTTTGGTACTCAAAACACGCTCTCAAACCCGTGCGCGCTAACCGAAATCTAACCTGTCACTAAGTGTAATTGTGGTATTAGTAATATATTAACACCTCTACGCTGGTATTTACCCATGTTATTTACGAAAATACTAACACAAATTATATTCCACACGTATTTGACATGAAATATCGCTTTATAGCTGGGATTTCGATTGATTTGTGTATGCTTTTTGATGCCGAGCGGGTACCGAAATCCCACATGTTATTACGTATAATCCCACATGTTATTACGTATAAGTAATATTAATAATATTACAGATTGCTAATGGGACATTTATCAATCATTTTACTTGAAAGTGCAGAAAAACAAAATTGTGGCATTGATCGTTTTTATTAAACTGGTAACCTAAAATAGTTTTCACTCATTTCTGTCATAAAAAGCGATTTATAACGTTGAATTTGTTATGTTACGCAAACACCAATATTCCCTATTGGTTAATATATACACGTGGTATAATTCATAATTAAAGTGATATTATGGGCATCTAACAGTTTATAGGTGTCTATCGCAACCGTTGTTTATTGTTGGTGTTTTCACTTCATATACACTTATATTTCTTAATGCAGCATCAACATACTAAAACAATATCCCGGAAAAAAGAAAAATATTGCATTTGAATATCATCCGTACTTTCGTTTGACAACTGATCACGCATGTACAATGTGAACCTAAATTTAGTTTTAGTGCAGTTTCTTGTATACGACACAAAGACACAATTTTGTTTTACGGATCATTTCGGCTTACAGGACTGGGTGAGTCACGTAAAATATTGAATATAAAATATATTTTTATAAACAACTGGTAGCAAGATGAGTTGCAGATAATTGGGCAGTAGTCACATTTTAATTACTGTTTTGACCTATTAATTATTTTCAACTCAATTCAACAGTGAAAAATGCCCATAATATCACTTTTAATGTAGCTTATAGCACATTTTCAGTTTCTGATTTAAAGTAATTTTCATCAATTGAATTTTGGTAAATCTGCACATTGAAGCTTCCTCTCGCACTTATCAAGACCACATTTTCGCGTTGGACATGGTTTACAATTAAATTCCTTTAAATTATCTATTTGGATACCGAATGTCCGAGTTACATAAACCTTATTAACACCGTTTAACTATATTTTTTTCTTCTTTTTCGAATAAAATAAACGAAACTCGCTGAATAAATAAGAACTAGGCGTTCGGCTTGTCTGGAATATGGCGGAGAGAACGTTAGCAAACGGAGCGCCCGATTTATCGATCGCTGATTGGTAGATCGATATTTAGAAAATAATCTGATTGACAGTTGTCGAGATGCAAATTATACGTGTTGACCTAATAAACCAAATCACATTATAATGCTACAATCTACAACGAATACAGATTTTGGGTGCCATTAACGAATGCTAAGCGTCATGCGAAAATAGATCTTATTCGAATTAAGGCCATATACGCACAGTCTGAACAGGAGGTACGCTGTTCGTTAATGAGACCACAACATCTTCCGTAACTTTGCAGCGGCCAATGTAGCTCATGACCAGACTGTGAGGATGCACAGGGTTTTCTGGAACTACGTTGTTTGTATATAACATAATCTTGTGTCTCTTAAAGTGTTAATATTATTCCTCATCACTTACGTATCCGGTACCCAATTGTGAGACCGTTGATGAAGTCAGACTGCATGTTTGTGGCATTTGTGGCCATTTCAATTAACACCCAGAGGACATCAAAGAGCCATGCGTAGGTGTAGCATTCTTTACGTCATAGATCAGATAAGTATCTCAAGTGATGTTTAAGAAAATGATTACTGTAAAAAGGTGATACTACGTGGGGAACCTTATTCTCACAACGTTTTGATCATATATAATGATGAGTCTAGTTGGGAATATTACATTAACTCACAATGCTGATTAGAAATAGCTTACATTTACACTGTTTAACATACGCTTTCAAACAACAGTGTATAGTACAATTGACAGCATGTTACACAATTATGAATATACATTGAGATGCATGTCAAATATGACCCTACCTTAGTGTCATATCAAATAAATGGACCATGTGAATTTGCAGTAAAACTCTCCGCAGTACGAATCCTCTGTGTAGTTTGTAGGGAGTATTATGAGTGCAGACACAAATACCTTGTTGATCAAATTAACAAGGGCTACACGAACTACTTTGCTTTAGGATCCTTAACATAGATAATGTAATCTTTAATTTTACAACAATCAACCGAGACTGTATTATAAATTTATAAGAAAATAAGACCGTCTTACAGAAATCAAAATTAAATAAAACACATTTTCCAAAGTGTTGAACAGTAGTTACATCGACATGCATGTATATTTATAGACAATGCACTTATTTCCAATTAATTTCTAAATCCAGATTGTTAGTTAAGTATTCTATATGTATAATTTAATATTATTTATCTTTCTTTTATTTATGGCTATTTTAAAATATACAACAGGTCAATTTAACATCATACAAGTATATCTTTAAAATAAAAAAGCTTCCATGTATACTTAATTTTTAAACAATATTTAACATAATTTCAAAAGCATATTAAACATTTAACATGGTCCCGTCGTTATATGACGCTATAAAACGTGTTGTTTTAAACTGTTTACATTTCCAATCGAAATAAGACATACAAATCCGTTTTTCAATAATTAAATGCAAAACGGGCTTATTGCAAAACGGGCTGTTGCCTTTAAGTCAGAAGTCTAAACTTTTTCTAAATAAAGGGTCTATGTAATAATTATTTAAACAAACATAACGTTTCTAGATAAGCTGGAAGTGAAAAGCGAGGGGTGAATACAACCAAAAATAAGTCTTAAAGTGAATAAGAACACATTTTATTTCCAACGATTAATAAATATCTAACTTTTACTCACATTATTACATTTAAAGGTAAATAATTATATACATCTAATCATATCTGTTCTAACACAATGAACTGGACTTATGTCACTCTTTCCAACATTACGACACAGTGTTCATTCAGAAGTAAAATTACAGTTATCTTCGTTAACATAATAAAGGGTAAATTTCATTTCTTCGAATGGTAGTGTAATAAGTTAATGCCATCTACCAGTTATAAGTCTTAGTATTAATGCAGAGGGACTCTTAAAGGGCTAATGCATTGAGAGCAATTTACATCATTTCAATAGGATTGGAAATCAACATCTAACATCAATAATACGTTTTTGCTCTATTTGACTCACTTAATACGCGATCCAATCTTTTCTTAAACAATATGTCACTCTACTTATATGTCAACAATATATTAACATCTTAAAATCCTTGCTTTTACCACTTATTATTAAAACCACCATTTTCTAGTAAGCGTTTAACCATATAAACTAATGGCTTATTGTTTTAGTTTTTATCAAAATCCCTGTACATAATATCATAAACAATTCTAACAGATTTTACCGTTTGCATGTTAACTGTCTTATCAGTTTCTAATTATATTTACAGAGTGCCTTTCTAATATAAATGTTCTACCCAGTTCACCATATAAAATTTGAAACTAAACTGTCTTCTTCTTTCTGACAATTCATTACACAAATTTAAATGTATTCTTTCAATTCGTAAATTATTTAAATGTTCCCGCATCGTTGAACCTTAGCTTTAAAAAGTGTATATTAGTTTACCGATCATTTCTAATTGATTTTGTATCGTAATATTATAAACTGTTACAAACATCGTCATCATTTAAAAATAAAAGTGTTCAAGAATTGTCTAGAAAAAAATAATCAAACAATTAGGAAAATAAACACCCGGTTGAAAAAAAGAAAATGTATGTTCATTTATCGATAATCTCTAACGAGTTAACATTCATTTAAAAATAACGTAGTTAGTATTTCTTCTCTATTGTCATCATTTTCTAATAAGTCATTTATTTAGTTTTTTTTTGTATTTATAGTCTATTTCACATACTTAAACAAAGATCGCGTAGCCATAAGGTGCATGTAAAGCTACTACTTATCATTATATTGTTCTTAACTCTTGATTTAACAAAATAGTAAATATAAAAAAATTATGTAAATCACTCGACCTCGAACGTCCATCTTAATATGTGTATACAATGATACATCTTTAACTAAATAATCAAACGCTTTTTGTAACATCAAGACAGGCCACGTACAATTACTTTTGCCTTTTTGGCGTGGGGCGAAGCCCTAAGGCCATAGTAATGATACAATTTTCTGAGAAGTCAGAATTGGCTGGCTGCCAAAACAACTACGAATGAATGAATTGCTAAAAGTCCGATTTACCACTCGGCGGTCATTCATGCGCAATCAAAGAAGAGGGACCTATACAAACAAATAGGTCCCAGCAAAGAAGTTCTCAATAACCCGCATTGTTAATACAGAACATCACTATATAACATGACAGTGTCATGAAACGTGTAAAAAAATATTATTGAAGCAAAATTGCTAAGCATTGGGAACGACATAGTTTTTATTATTGTTTGCATATTCATGCGAGAATAAGTTCCTCACTTGACGGTCTAGGCCGAAAATATACGAGTGTCTACGGAGACAGTAAGAAGAATTTTTTCTGATACATTTTTTTAAGGTATTAGCACTCTAATGAACTTCGTGCGATATCTCCTTCTTTCGTACATATCCGTCACTCCGAACGTTATCCGGTAATGTGCGGAAAACTACGAATATTCTTTAAATACGCTATGAAATAATAAATGTAGGACCCGCTAAATACAATGACAACAAATATGGCCGACATTGTACCTGACACATTGGGTCGTTTAAAGAAAAAGCAATTTGCTATATTGAAAGAGAAAGATTAATAAAAGTGTTATTATTGTTCATATTAATGTGACTAGAGTTAATGATAAACGTCAACTAATGCATGGCAGTGTTGATATTTATGAAGAAAACGATTCCTGGAAATACGAATGTCAAACGCTTGAACATTTTGACCACTGTGAAGAAAAACGTTTAGAACCCGTGTCACTTACAAAATTTAATATTGTTGGTGAGCAGTAAAAGGGGATAAAGTGGATTTATGCTTGTGTGATGACTGTAGCCATGTGACCGGGTTATCGTACGGCAAAACCCATCACGTAAAGAAGAGTCTTCAACTTTTCAAGAAAGGAATGTCTTGTTTTGCTATCAACACAAAGCTCGGAACAGGAAGGTACATGAATTATGCAATATTTTTTTCAAGTATAACAGTTTCATTATTCATAATTGGAGTAAAGTAGATTTTGTAGGAAAAGTGCACCCTGTCAGTGATTTTTACCACATAATCAGGCTCATATTTGCTTTCAGTTTGAAAAAGAAAATATGCTATGTAAGGAAAAAGTTGTGTTGTAAATGCATGGAAATCAAGGACAGCATATTTGAATTTTATGACCAAGTAATGATGTTTTCCTCAAACAAACAACAAAAAAGTATATTATGGCCCAAATACTAAAATTACTATTCTGAAAATGATATGCCAATGACTGCTACTTGTGTGATCACCTAAATTATGTATGATGGTTATTCAAATTAAAATGCTGCATATTTATTATCTTTTCAGCAATGATCAACAACATTGATGGTCCAGGAACGGTTAATTACTTTTTGTCAACACTGTATGTTCCAATGATCAATTGAACTTAAAGTAAATGGAAATACATGCGGGAAGGACGTACATTCATCAAGTTTCAACTATCTCCTTTATAGCAGACAGGCTTATAAGATGGAAACTAAGTAGGTATTTCACTGCTGATTTATATGATTGATAATGTAGAACCAATGTTTTAAGTAATAAATAAAATGTAACATTAATATACAGTTTCATATCCAGTAGGGATAATACATGTATTTGGTATTAACATTTGGATGAAGAATGTATATATGTGGTGTATACACTTACTTATTAATCCAGTTTAAAAGGGTGTATCATATAAAATACTAGTGATGACATGCTATGTCGTGAATGGTTGAATAAATAAAAACGATGACGCATATCATAATGGATTATGTCACACTTCTCATGAAACACTAATGTCAGTTCTTACTCCTATACAAGTGCTTGTGTATTTGACATCTGTATTTGATTGTTTTGTTAAATAACATGAAGAAAATGTTGTAAATTTATAGAACCAACTTTGAATGGGCATGTTGTGTTTATCTGGATAACAAAACTTAAAATGTTTTAGAAGTTTTTCAGCCTCAGTGAATTTGTTATAGAAATGATTTGATGTATAGTTTAAAATGGAATACTGGACATAAACACAAAAGGTATGAAATACATAACATGCTTTAGAAGAAAATATAAAAACATATTTAAAAGTTTTACAAAGTATACTGTGCGCTAAAAAAATGGCATCAAATTCTTCACAAAAAGAGGACATCACAAAACAAAAAGCTTCAGAACTAACAGACGTTTTAGAAATATCTGAAAGTGAAAGTGAAGAAAAGTGTGAGGAAAAAGACAATAAACGTAAATATATCAGCAGCGTAAGTGAGCAAGACATCAGTATTAATTCGACAAAAGAAGAAAGCAAAAAACAGTCAAAACAGTCAAAGAAAAAACCTAAGCATGAGAACGGTAAAAAGCAAGAGGCAACAAACAATGAAGGTAAAGATAATATTAGCTTTAAAGATATTTCAAAACAGCTGAGTGAAATCAATGAAAAACTCACAAATGTTATGATGAAAGATGACAGCTGTCTTGAAAAGATGATTGAAAATATCGTGGGGAAAATGAAAAACAGCCTGCTCCATAGAATTAAGTTATTGGAAGCAAAGCTGTTTGAAAGAGAAAGTGAGAATGAAAACCTAAAGAAAGAAATAGATAAGCTCCAGACTGAGCTGAAATCAGAACAAGTGACAAACATTGAAAACCTAAGCAAAGAAAAGTATCATAACAGAGAAGCACCGAATGAGCTTGAACAATATACACGAATAAACAATGTGGTGTTCCATGGTCTGAAAGATACAGATAAAAATGAAACTCCTGAAAACACTATGAGGCTGATAGCAGACGCGGTTAATCAACATACGGGTATACAACTCTGCAGAACGGATATTGACTATGGACATAGGCTAGGTCGTTTTGAAAACGGTAAAAGCAGACCAGTAGTCATAAAGTTCATCTCGAGAGAAAGGAAGATCGCGGTCCTGAAAATGAACAAGCAGCTAAAACAGGCAAAAATATACCCAAGTGAACATCTCACCCCATTACACCAAGATGTATTCAACTCTGTTCGTTTGAAGAAAAGAGACACCGTAGAGTCAGCCTGGAGTAGAGATGTAAAGATTTTTTACAAAAACCGAGATGGCAGTGTGCACAGAGTTTTATACAAACAGTAAGACGAGTGGCTAAACCTACCATGGCCCAAGAAGTAGAAAACACAAACAGAACTGCCTACATAAATATGTGAACACCAATGAGCATTCATAAATACTGTGGTAATACACAAATCTAGCAGAACTAAAAACTAAGGATTATCTACAATATGGGCAGTGCAAACAGTGAATATGTGGGGCCTAACACATTTTGAGAAGTATACCAACATGAGCATTGATGTACATTGACAAATACCTGTCTTTAATCCAGGTGCAGTTGTATAGGCAAAAAGGATTAGTGGTCACTCAACCGTGGTTATGGTCATTGTTAACTCTTGTTATAGGGTAAAAATGTGTGTTGGAAAAATATGTTATAAAATACCATGCATTAAGAAACAACTTATAACTATGTATCAAAGTAAAATGAATAAATAAATAAATATAAATATATAATACATACATATAATTCATATATAAAAAGTTAAAATAAATAAGTACGTTTATTTCTTAGTACATAATGTATGTTGGAAAAATATGTAATATAACACCATGCATTAAGAAAATACTAACACTATGTATCAAAGTAAAATGAATAAATAAATAAATATAAATAAGTAATGCATACATATAATTTATATATAAAAAAACATAAATAAGTACGTTTTTACTTAGTGTACACATACTTAAAATATATTTGTTATTTAAAAAAAACTGCCTTAATTACACCCCGGTAAAACTTGTATTTATCTCCTTTATCTTTTCTTTCGTGATTAAGGAATAAATACAATAAACCATAATTAATCACTATCCTTGATAGAAACTCTTATAAGATATAAGGGTTTCTCCCCCTTGCACTTTTAAATGAAATGACGTAAAAATATGAATCGGTATCCCCTTTTTGATTTAAGTGATTCTATATATTATAAAGACTGTACCATACTTTTATATTTTAGTTCCCTGAGTGTTCACTCACGAATGTTTCCTTATTTGACAACTTAGACAGCAGAAGTCACCTGCTACACCAGTAACGGCCAAGTCCGAGGTTTTTTTGTATCATTAATTACATTAAACAAATTGGATACAATTAATCATTATTAAATGACGTTAACATGTTCAAGTATAGCTAGTGAACTTAGGCAGTTTTAGAATAAGTTTGAAAAACCGTTGAAACTTTTTATAATACATGATGTTAACATGTTTATGTATATTGCACTAGCTATGTAACTTTATATATTCTTAGTAACAAGTTAAAAAAAAGTGAAACTTTAAGTAAAATATATATAATGTTAACAGGTTTATGTATATTGCACTAGCTAGGTAACTAAAATATTTTTGGAACATGTTGGTTAAGCTGGTGAAACTAAAATAATATACCATATACTGTTAGCATGCCTATGTATATTGCACTAGCTAGGTGGCTTAACTGTTTTAGGAACATGCTGTATTTTATAATGTGATTTAAACAGGTTATTTTATAGATATAGAAGGGCATATGGAAACGCATATCTAACATAGAACGAAGAAACTTTAAGAACACGGTGAAGTTGTAGGTATAAGTTGTATATTATAAACCGTGTCCGTTGCACTATGAAATCGGCGGTGCCAAATGTACATGCTCAGTATTAGTTTAAATGGCTGCTTTCTCACTTGTTTGTACTTTTATCTTGTTGTAACTGTATATGCATGCATATTGCCCTCACTGTCTGTATTGTTATTGCTCTGTGTTTGTGTACCCATAACCATATCGACCTGTCTGTATACTTTTCTTTTCATTTGAATATTTACCGTTGTGCTATTTGTATATGCATTTATGTACTTCTTTGGATCTGTACTTTTATTGTTGTGTTGTTGTTTTGTTTTTTTGCACATATATCTATATATGTACCTTAATTATTCAAAAAACATAAATTCTATTATTATAAACCAGTAGGAAAAAAAAGCAAATTTCCAACGCAGGCAAACAGGATATCAGTATGATTTTTTATAAATTGTATAGGCAAGTTCAATTACACTGCAATCTAGCCATAAACATAAAATATTTTAAATATAAAAATGAATGAAAAAATATGTTCTCTAAATGTAAGAGGTCTAAATAATTATAATAAGAGGCAAAGTGTATTCAAATGGTTCGAAGAAAATAATTACTCAGTGTGTTTACTTCAAGAAACACATGTCTGTGAGCTAACAAAAGACAAATGGAAATCAGACTGGAATGGAATAAGTTTTTACAGTGGGAAACAATCAAATAGTGAAGGTTTGGGTATTTTAATAAAAAATAAAGATAATATAAGTATAGGAGATTTTAAAGAATTATTACCAGGGAGATTATGTACACTTGATGTTATTATTAATAATCAAGAAATCACTGTAATTAATATATATGGACCAAACAAAGATGAATCATGCTTTTTTGATAAACTAGAAATACAACTTCTGCAAAACATGGATAAAAATTATATAATAGGAGGCGATTTTAATACCATACTAAATCCAAACCTTCACAAAAAGAACGGAAAAAAGGATACACACATAAAAAGCAGGAAAAAATTAACTCTATTCTCGAGGCATGCGGGTTGATAGACATTTGGCGAGCACTTCACCCGGAGAAAAAATGCTACACTTGGCATTCAAGTGGAAAACCAGCCATTTTTTGTAGACTGGATTACTATTTAATCTCAAAAAATATATGTAACATCATTAATATCGCAAAAATAAAACCAGGATACAAAACCGACCACTCTCTAATTGAAATAATTATTGACAATAAAATACAACAAAAAGGACCTGGTTATTTTAAACTAAATAATTCCATGCTTTTAAATGATGAATACCAAAATCAAATTAAGCAAGAAATTCATAAAGTAGCAGAAAACAACACGAACTGTAACCCAAATACTTTGTGGGAAATAATAAAAGGTAAGGTAAGAAACATAAGTATAAAATTTGCTACCATAACTAAAAAACGAAACCAGGAAAAAGAACAGAATATCATTGAACAATTAGAGTCACTAGAGAAACAACTGCATACAAATAGTGATAATGAAACAATACAAAAATTAATGAAAGAAACACAAATAGAGTACGATAAAATTATAGATGAAAAAATAATTGGCATGTTAGTAAGAGCAAGAGCTATACACATTGAACATAACGAGAAAAATACCAAATACTTTGCAAATCTGGAAAAAAGACATTACGAAAGTAAAAACATTCATAAGTTAACAATAAATAACAAAGAAGTAACAGACATTAACGCTTTTATGAACGAACAAAAAACCTTTTACTCAAACCTTTATAGCAAGAAAAAAGATATTGATACGAATACTCTAAACAATTCACATTTCCTTAATTATAATATAAAAAGACTCACAGAAAATGATAAACAATCGTGCGAAGGCTTTCTCACAGAATATGAATGTCTAAACGCCTTATAAGAGATGGATAACAATAAAAGTCCTGGTTCAGACGGGTTAACAGCAGAATTTTACAAAGTATTTTGGGATGTAATCAAAACATACTATATTAACTATATTAATCATTCATTTGTAAATGGACAATTGACTCAACTTAAAAAACAAAGTATTCTTACACTGATTCCAAAACCAGGAAAAAATCTTGAAACACTTGATAATTGGAGGCCTTTGAGTTTATTAAATGTTGATTATAAAATAGCGACCAAAACAATTGCAAACAGAATAAACAAAGTTATATCATCTGTTGTTGAATCAAGACAAACGGGATTCATAAAAGGAAGATTCATTGGCGAAAACGTACGCACAATTTTTGAAACAATTAATTTTCTTAATAACAATAACAAACCAGGCCTACTTTTATTTGCTGATTATGAAAAAGCATTCGACAGTTTAGATCATGACTTCATGTTTAAAAGTCTCAAACAATTTAATTTTGGAACTGAACTCATACAATGGATTAAATTATTTTACACGGACATAAGTACCATTATTATTAATAATGGACATCTATCTGAACCTATCCCTATTCAAAGAGGCGTAAAACAAGGCTGTCCATTGTCAACAACACTTTTTATATTAAGTATAGAAATATTGTCCAACTATATTGAAAAACATGAAGACATTAAAGGAATAAAAATAAAAGAACAAGAAATAAAACAAACACTTTTTGCAGATGATACAACCTATCTGACAGATGGAACGCTTAGTTCGTTCTCAGCACTGATAAACACTAACCAAAACTTTAGCCAAATATCTGGACTCAAACTAAATACACAAAAATCCATTGTTATGCGCGTTGGTTCACTTAAAAATACACAAATTATATTTAACAAATACAAACATTTTACTTGAACCTCAGAAGAAGCCAAAACACTGGGTTTTTACTTCACAAATGACGAAAATCTCAATATAGACAAAAACATTCAACCAAAATTGCAAGCCTTTAAAAATTGTTTAAAACAGTTGCATCACAGAAAATTAACACTTCTCGGAAAAGTCACTGTGGTGAAAACATTTGCCCTACCCAAAATTATGTACACATTGTCATCACTCCCAAACCCTAATCATGATATAATACAAACAATTAATAAATCAATATTCCAATTTGTATGGAATGGTAAACCTGACAAAATAAAACGAACAACTCTTGTTAAACCAATTGAGCAGGGAGGGCTCAAACTCACTGATATAACCGCCTTTTTATACGCAAATAAGGCCAGTTGGGTCAAAAGATTTACAGACATTAATAATACAGGGCAGTGGAAAATTTTCTATCAGAACGAACTTTATAAATATGGTGGAAATCTTGTCTTTGAATGTGCCCTTAATGACAAACATATTAATTCAAATTTTAAAAATGTATTCCTCAGAGATGTAATTACTTCTTGGAACAAAATTAAATCAAAAGAAACGGAAGGACATGTAAATAAAACGATTATATGGAATAACTCGACAATAGCAAAAAATAACCAACATACCTTCTTTTACCAAAACTGGTTTGATAGGGGTATTAAGTTCCTAGAACACATTTATGACTTTAGGTCAAAAAGCTATTATACATTCGAAGCTTTCAAAACCCTTTATGAAATGCCCTCAACAGATTATCTTAAATATTACACACTAATCAAAAGTATTCCAATAACTTACACACAAAAACTTTCTGAGATGGAATTCTTCAATTTCAATAATAATACATTACTTGAAAAGGTACAAAAAACTAAATCAGTGTGTAAATATTTATATAATCTACAACAAACCTTAGAAGAAAAAAAAACAAACAAGAACAGAAATGGGAAGAAATAATGTCCTCCTATGAACAAAGTATAGACTGGAAACATGCTTATATAACACCATTTAAAGCCACCATTGATAATACTTTACGCAATTTTCAATACAAGATTCTGCAATGCATATTACCAACTAATTCATATTTGTATAAATGTAATTTAATATCTTCAAGTCTCTGCACTTTTTGCTCAAGTTTTAAGGAAACAATTATACATGTTCTATATTAATGTAATTCTGTACAACCGATATGGCGGGAGCTGACATTATTTTTAAATAGTAGACAATTACATATAGATCTGAATATAAATGATATTGTATTTGGTACAAAAAAGGAGGCTATTATAATCAAGTGATAAACTATATAATTATTCTGATGAAGTCTTACATATTTAATACTAAATCAAAAGCCGAAAAGCCAAATATTGAGACCTTCAAAAATGCTCTAAGAATGAAAATTATATTAGAAAAACAAATTGCTTTTGAAAAAGATAAAATTTATCAACATAATAGAAAATGGCACAACTTTGCAACACCTTGAAAAAATCTTGCCTATATCCTCCTCATCATAGGATGTTTCTTTGAAGTACTGTTTATTTATCTCTCTTTATCTTTCCTTTTTTGTAAATATTTGAGAAATTTTACAAAAATCTAATGCTTTTTGATTATTTTTGATAATGTTTATCAATCCAACCTCTCTCTTATGATTTAACATAGTTTCTCCTCTCTCTCTTTCACTCTTAACCAAAATGCTATAGCATCTTCTCAAAAATATATTTTCTGGGAACAATATCAAGCATAAGCAAGTTAATGCATTAATAACGTGTTATTGTTAATATATACCAAAATCATTTGCTTGCATATTAATAGTAAATATATATAATACTTCAGTATGTATAACTATGCAGCTTTATATGTATAACCTTGTTGTAATTGAGATGTATGTTGAAAATTAATAAAAAAAGAAAAAAAAGAAACACTTTTGAGAAGGCTTATTGAAGCCAAATTAATAAGAAAATACCAAATATTTTTATTTTAATAAATAAAAATGGTTAAAATTATGCATGCACAATTTGCAATTATGTATAATTTTGTTCGACTGAAACTTATTGAAATTCTTATGAACCTGCCAGAATATAACTACATGTACTAGTCAAATATCAACTTCAAAGGAACAATGGTGTTATCTTTTCATTGATACATTGTATGCTGATAACCTGTGCGGGAGGAAAATGAAACCAGACAGATTATGGACTCAAATTCAACCCAGATTATGGACTCAAATTCAACCCGTAAAAAAAGCTAGGAACTTGCAGTCACTGAGTGTTCTTGTTTACCTTCATGTGTTCAATGCTGCAACAACATAAATATTATAGCTGGCTCTGGACTCAACCTGATGCATCTTAAAATGATCTTTGAACCCGATAGTCTCAAGAACATTTTTAAAATGAATAACTCTGACGGTCAGTCCAGGGTCACCAATGCCAAGCGTCTTTTGGAGACACTTATTCCAACCTGTCGAAGATCTTCAAAGAACTACCATGACAATCATGTATTTGTTTTGTTTGTCAGAATAAGTTTAATGTTTAATATCACAAGTATCATTCACTAGTCATTGATAAATTGATAAATGTATTTTCCTTTAAACGTGTTTATTTAAATGTGCCTTGTTACTTAATTATTAATGTTCTTATTTCCCTGTAACATGTTCAAGTCTTATTTATAGAAGAACGCATTTCACGTGCAATATCAAACTAGGTTAGCAAATCTTACTGCACTGAGTAGGTTCCATCTCACACATGATATATGAGATGTATGTATGTTTATATGTTTATGAGTTTATTATAGGCTTTTCCTCTTTTGTATCTATTTATAATAATTTTTGAACATTTAGCTCATCTTTATGCTCACATATAAAAATCTCAAATTCAGTATGGCGTTCTGGAAAAGGGGGGTAACCTCGATTGTAAAGCGGGAACTTTTCGTTTTCAGTGGTGACCCCCATTAATAGCATTTTATTATAAAGCCTATTATATATGAAATATATATAGTGGAGCTATCCTACTCACCCCGGCGTCGGCGTGAGCGTGAGCGTGCAAATGTTAAAGTTTGCGTACCACCCCAAATATTTCCTATGTGCCTTGACATATTGCTTAAATATTTTGCATACTTCTTAACCAACATGACCCCAACCTATAAAAAAGAGCAAACAACTGTATCAAGCATTTTTGTAAGAATTATGGCCCTTTGTTCACTTAGAATATGCATATTATTAATGTTTAAGTTTGCCTACCACCCGAAATATTTCCTATGTCCCTTGACATATTGCTTTAATATTTTGCATACTTCTTTACCAACATGACCCCAACCTTTAAACAAGAGCAGACAACTGTATCTAGCATTTTGTAAGAATTATGGCCCTTTTTTCATTTAGAATATGCATATTATTGATAAATCTATGTTAAAGTTTGCGTACCACCTCAAATATTTTCAATGTCCCTTGACCTATTGCTTTCATATTTTTCAAACTTCTTTACCAACATAACCCCAATCTATAAACAAGAGCAGACAACTGTATCAAGCATTTTGTAAGAATTATGGCCCTTTTTTGTCTTAGTAACTGAATATTTTCTTAAATTTTGTGTTTATATCCACTTGACGTCTAAAGTATCAAAGCTATTGCTTTCAAACTTCAAATATTTTCTCACTACCATGAGGGTACTGTACCTGGCAAGTTAAATTGTACCTTGATCTTTGAATGACCTTGACTCTCAAGGTCACAAGAATGAAGTTTAGTTAAATTGCCATAACTTCTTTATGTATGATAAGATTTTATTCATAATTTGACAAAACAACACTTACCTGAATACCACAATGGACTCCACCCAAACAAAACAATAACCCACGCCCCAACCCAGAATCCCTGCGCCCCCCGCCCCCCCCCCCAAATTTTTTTTTTTTTTTTCCTTTTATATTTTTGAAAGATTGTCTAATAAATGACTACACTCCACATTATACCCCCGCTCAACCCCCCCCCCCTACCCAACCCAAAAAAAATATTTTTTCTTTGAAACATGGTTAAAAAAAAATAAAATTATTTACTTTATTTTTGAAGGACTATCCAAACATCCCACCCAAGCTATTGCTATCAAACTTATAGCTTAAAAAAAAATCTTATTAGTTTGTTTTATGTCTTTACAAATGTTCAATAGATTGTTGAAAATATACCTGAACTATTACCTTGACCTTATTAAATAATTTGAACAATTTCCCCATGATGGCTTATGTTATACTGTCAAGCACTCGAATAGTCGAGCGCGCTGTCCTTTGACAGCTCTTGTTTTCTTTATTTTTCATTCAAGCATACATTGTAGATGATTTCTATGTTCGAAGATTGTAATTTCCTTTTGCCATGTTTTTTTATGCCCCCTTTTGAAGAATAGGGGGCATATAGTGATCGGACTGTCCGTCTGTCCAACTGTCCGTCTTTCCGTCACACTTTGCGTTTAGGTTTCGAAAAATGCTCATAACTTCTATGTCCCTTGAGATAAAGCCTTCACATTTCGTATGCATGTGTATATGGACAAAGCCTTTCCATACGCACAAACATTATGACCCATGTGACCTTGACCTTGAACTTAAGGTCTGCGTTTAGGTTTCAAAATCTGCGTTTAGGTTTCGAAAAATGCTCATAACTTCTATGTCCCTTGAGATATAACCTTCATATTTGGTATGCATGTTTATATGGACAAGGCCTGTCTATACGCACAAACATTTTGACCCCTGTGACCTTGACCTTGAACTTAGGGTTCGCGTTTAGGTTTCGAAATCTGCGTTTAGGTTTCGAAAAATGCTATAACTTCTATCAAAGCGTTTATAGGGGGCATATGTCATCCTATGGAGACAGCTCTTGTTTGACAATTTATTTAAAAAAAGACTCGTGACTAGAGATTGCAATTTTTCTCGTTTTCAAAGGATGATGACATAACTTGTTTGTTAATTTTTATGCCCCCCTTCGAAGAAGAGGGGGTATATTGTTTTGCACATGTCGGTCGGTCCGTCGGTCGGTCCGTCCACCAGATGGTTTCCGGATGATAACTCAAGAACGCTTAGGCCTAGGATCATGAAACTTCATAGGTACATCGATCATGACTGGCAGATGACCCCTATTGATTTTCATGTCACTAGGTCAAAGGTCAAGGTCACTGTGGCTCGAAATAGTAAAATGGTTTCCGGATGATAACTCAAGAATGCTTAGGCCTAGGATCATGAAACTTCATTGGAACATTGATCCTGACTGGCAGATGACCCCTATTGATTTTCAGGTCACTAGGTCAAAGGTCAAGGCCACAGTGACTCGAAACAGTTAAATGAATTCAGGAAGTTAACTTAATAATGCTTACGCTTAGGATCACGAAACTGCATAGGTACATTGATCATGACTGGCAGATGACCCCTATTGATTTTCTGGTCACTAGGTCAAAGGGCAAGGTCACAGTGACTCGAAACAGTAAAATGGTTTCCAGATGATAACTCAAGAATGCTTAGGCCTAGAATCATGAAACTTCATAGGTACATTGGTAATGACTGGCAGATTACCCAATTTGATTTTCAGGTCACTAGGTCGAAGGTCAAGGTCACAGTAACTCGAAATAATAAAATGGTTTCCGGATGATAACTCAAGAATGCTTACGCCTAGGATCATGAAACGTCATAGGTACATTGATCATGACTGGCAGATGACCCCTACTAATTTTCAGGTCACTTGGTTTAAGTTCAAGGTCAAAGTGAAAAAAAAACGTATTTACACAATGGCTGCCACTACAACTGACAGCCCATATGTGGGGCATGCATGTTTTTCAAACAGCCCTTGTTTCTTTATTCCTTTTGTCACATGTTATAAACTATCATATTTGTATATATTATGCATTTATCTATTAATACATACTAACAATGTTGTTTGTTCAACATTTGGATGAATGAGAGTGTATTTTGTAAATTAATGGTTCACAAAAAATGGAGGAAAAAAATTTGTGGGGTTCAAAAGTGAAAATGTAAAAAAATATTATTGTACGGTGAATTGTATTTTAACTGTAATGATCAATGCAGAATACCACAATACTTAGAAATATGCGAAGAAAGAAGAGAAAATCAACATGTCAACACCCTCCATCTGCGCAGAAAGAGTTATATTTTTCATACAATTTTCTTTTCTTTCATTTTAATGAATGCCGTAAGAGTCCCGGTATAGCTACGGTACATAAGAAAACCGGCGCTCTGCCGGAATGCCACCGACATTCACCGGGGCTCCGCCGGGGCATTACCGGCGACGACCGGGGCGTTGCCGTAGCTCTGCCGGGGTCTGATGCCGGTATAGACACGGTGAGTGCTGGCGGTGTAACGGTATACCGGGGCTCTGCCGGGACGCTACCGGCTTTCACCGGGGCACTACCGGCGACAACCAGGGCTATGCCGGGACGCTGCCGGCTTTCACCGGGGCACTACCGGCGACAACCGGGGCTTTACCGGGATAAACCGTAGCCAGTCCGGGTTGACCGGGACTCTGCCGGGCTGTTGACCGGCTTCAACCGGGGCGGCACCGGGAAATAGTGTGACTGCGTTAAAAAATGTGTACGCTACGAATCATCCCAGTCCTCGCCAGTCGACCGGCGTTAGCAAACCGGGATGGACCGGGGCTCTACCGGCAAAAGTGAGACTTGGGCTTAAGTGGATTTTCTTTTGTATACACATTACAAAGGAAGTATGAGTGTTTTCCTTATCTGTTAATTATGTAATAGAAAACTATTTTAGGCTATTGAAAGGTATTTATTTGTCGCCAACAACAACAGTTTTTTGCGGTCATGTTGTTGTTGTATATCTTCAACGCCTATGTAGACGAACGTCTACCAGATCTGTAGAGTTGAACAAAAGGTTATCGTTCCCACAACCAGTTTCGTGTTGTCCTCCACCGTCTTTGTACACTGTAGTATATACACAACTATTGTCTTTTCTTGCAGTCTCTGAGCTTCTGCACTCAACCGCTAGGGTCAATCCGTATAAATTCGGACAAAGGGAGAAATTCGGACAAAACATACTAAATGCATTTTACGTCACACTAAACCTAGCCCCAGGCCTTCAGCGCCTACAGCGCTTTGCTTTAACAAGATATCATACAAAAATATTATCTACGGTACCCATGTTTTGTCTCAATCCAACCTCGGCTTCAATGTATTATTATACTTTTCAGCCAAACTAGTTAGTCGGTCATTAAAACATTTTGTCAAGATTTAACATAAGTTTGCTAAATACTTTTAGCCTCTGAAATTATTTGTACTAGTTAGATCCCTTTTCATTCGGTGAAACCACTTTACCCTTCGGACCATATTTCTGTGAAATAAACAGAATCAACAATTGTGTTAAACAAAGTACACTTAACTTAAGAGAACACGTTGATAGCACAATTATGATTTTCATTCCTTTAGAAAACATTTACGTCCGTGGACCAAATTTACCATGTGTCAGCACTTTTTATCCATCTTTTGTAATAATTCAATTTCACTCTTCAATCATTAGGTTTGATTGTCCATCTAAGTATTTTTCATTAAAATGTAACATATTTTATTTATATGCCTCGCTTTAAAATAATTCACGCAATCGACAGTTGTTAAAGAGCTTGAGTTCTTTACAGTGGATTTTGTAACATTTTTCACAGTAATTTTGCATTTGTTTTTTCTTGCTTGTTCTAGTTTATTTATGCGTAATTTATCATTCTCACTTTTTAAATTAAACTATTAATATAATTATTATAACTGTATCGTACTTCAGCAAGATCTCTCATTAAAACGTCAAAATATTGATTTTCAAAATGTATAGAAGTTTAATTGAACCAGTGTTGAAGCAGTTAATGTCTATTACTTTTTTACACCTTAATGTAGACATTATTTGCATAGTATAGTTATTAAGCATCATTTCAGAACAATATAATCTTAACAATTAATGAACGTCTCTTTTTGTTCATTTGTTCAAAACCAGGTTATAACCACTGAAATGTGATTATACCTTGTCCGCTTAGTAGTTCTATCCAATAAACAATTATCAAGTTCAAAAGATAATAAACCTCTTCACCTAAGCGGTTAAAGTTACACAAAGTACAAACACACTGGGGTCGATCTATATAAAAGTATCGACTTTCACTTTGAATGAATTGAATTCAATGAATATGATGTAAAGGGGCCTTTTCACACATTGTTGGCTGTTTTGAAGTTTGTAATTAAATGCTTTATATTGATAAATGTAAACATTGGATCTAAAAAGCTCCAGTAAAAAATCAAGAATGAAATTTAAAAAAAAATAAATTAACCCTCAGCAGGGCTCAAACCACTGAGCCCTGGAGTCCTGGAGTAAAAGTCTACTATTTAGACCACTCTGCCATCCGTGCTCATACAATGAAGAATGTATTTTATACTTTACATAAGCAATCCTCGTACTTTCACAAAATATAACGACAACAACAGAACTCTCCAAATTATTCAATCGTTTCGCGTTGCAACGCTTTATAATTAACAGGATTTAAAATCGTCAAAAGATGCATATAATGACTATTTTAGAGGATGGTAAATGCTCAGTATTACTGTTTCCTTACAAATATCATAACTAAAAAGAAATTTTGCGAATCTTAAACAACTTTTTTCAATTTTGTCAATTTACCAAAACGTTAAAAGGCCCCTTTAAGGTCATACTCGGAGACCATTCTGAGTATCGGAAAAAGACGAAATAAGGCGATATTACACGAAGTTTGCAATATATTTAAATCCTTACGGCTATTCGTCCAAAACAATAATATGACATATTAATTTATCTTAATTTGTAGCTTAAACTTGTTTTTTCTTTATCAATCATAAACACTTGTATTATATTTGAAAAGTCTATTTGCGTTGTTTAACTTTCGATTTCGTTTATCGACCTGTCCTGTAATAATTACAATTGGTAATACTAGGTCGATATATTGAATGGAGTCAGTCAGAACAGATCAAAACATTAAGTAAATTACAATGGCTGTTTCAAGTGTGTTTTTCAATGTTCTGATGTTGTGTGCACTGACATGTTCAATCATCTGTACAGAGCACCGTGAAGCTGAAGAGGACATAAATAAGTGTAACGATGGTGTATGTTTGGCAAAGGATTCATTCATTAGAGATGACCTGGATAAGTTGCATAATTATCAGGTAATATTGTGTCTGAAAAAAGGTAAAATAGCAAATGTTTGATCCTCATAATATCTTTATTGAATTTGTGTGTTATCTTGTCCATACCATCGACATATTTTTGTAAAGAGACAAGCATGCGATAAAGACCCAGGTGATCTTATCATTAATATACATCAACAGTCAGATATATAATCGTAGTTAGCCGAGCTTAAGGAAATGTGATACTATAATTGGCATTTATGTGTTGACGAATTTTCGAAAGGCATTTTAAACGTAATTTTAAATAGTGTGTTTCTGCGTTCATTTTAACGTTCATGTGACGTCACGTTCGTATCGGGCGGGGCAAACGAGTGTTTAGATGAACAGCTATTTTGTCGATGTATTTAACTGAATCCAGCAAGCTTTTGTCATGGCGGTTTGTGCATTTGTTTATTCGTGTGTGTGTTAGATATTTCTTCCGATACCGTTTGGCTAGTACATGTAATACAGATCTCCTAAACTTAGAAAACCCATATAATCCGTACAAACAATGCTGAACCCATTTAAGTACCGAACTTGGTGTGGAGAACAGAACATTTGTCTTAAACTTAAACCAAGTGAAGTACTATGTCTTTTTTAATTTCTTTTACAGCAGATATAAAACTCAAAAGAAGAAATTGCACATGTTCCATTTATCTACAGCATGTAACGAATCTTGCAATTACAGGCCATGCAAACGCAATCGAATAATTTTTTGCAGACATGTTACTGTTAAACCGCTGAAATCTTAATATGGTTTGAACATTTAATCATTCAGTATTTGTCACTATGTGCTGCTTCTAAAACAACTGTCCCGTTATTTCTTATATGAAATAAAATTTCATTGTTGTTGTGTCTCTTGAAAGTCACATTATATCGTTGAACGAATGCGTGTCTAACCGCGCATTGTAACTTGCCAAGTGTTATATGTTAGAAGCAAAAGAAACGTTAAATAAATTAATGATTGGAGGATGACCTTGGTGTCTTTTAATTAATAAAATCTAAAATTGTAATGCATGCGGGAAGAGTATTGCAAAAACTGTGTTTGTTGTAAAATGAGTATGGTTCGAATCAAGCAAGTGATATGAGAATTAAGTGCAAACACAACTTAAAACTCTTTAATACAAATATGAATGTTTTAAATTCCGTTTAACATACACTTAATATTTGTTCCTTACAATGCGGTAAACCAACCGTTTTCTATGCGAAAATATCGATTAGGTAATCTATACATGGTGAAAATAGAGAATAATCGGCAGGAGAGAAACAGTATAATAAAATGCTCAAAAGCGCGTCAATTCAAAAGTCATTTTCATAATACGGCAAACCATCCATAGAGTATTGAATATAACGATAGACACTGTTTAATCGACATATTTTTCTAAAACTCTCGGTACATATTTAAATACTAGTAATATACTATCCGTTTCAAACAATACATTAGTCGATTCTTAAAAAGCACATGGTTTAAATTTTCTCCTAAACCCAGGATGACGCGGCGCTGGAGTCGCAACTAATGCTTCAAACCATGACTACAGTGGAGATGTACCGAGCACAACGTGAGGTGGCGCAATATCTCGAGATGGCCCTTCTGATGAGCGCTGACCACGCAGACGTTGCCAAAGAGGTAACTAGCTCACAACAGATATACGAAAATCGTAACCGATGTAATATTTCTGTTATAATTTAATCTTTCTGGCTTTATTTATTAATATACATTGTATGAATGAAATGAAATGCAAGTTTGAGAAGGAATTATTATGTTAATTGCTTTTTTAGGAAGCTAAATGCAATGTCATTACGTTTAGTCATGATAAAAAGCGCATACTAATAATGCCGCAGTTATAATTGTATCACGACTGAAATATTGTCAGACTGTTTACAAAATAACCGTTGTACTAGTATAAATATTAACACCGCTAATGTTTTAAAACAAACAATTATACGTCTGCCTTTCATAAGACTGCCTGGTGTATTGATTATCTTCATAACCCGCTGAACGCCTGTCCAACATATAAATTTTAGATTCGTATTACCGCCCACGAGTCTCGATCCCAGCATCTCATGACTTCAGGATTGATGAAGAATTTCGCAGTGACAGCTTTAGACATTGTTAGCAGGAAGATCCCGAAGCTTTTTGTTGGTTTAAAAATGAAAGTATGATGGATTTTATTAACCCTACCTATTTAATTTAATATTAACATTTTATTTGTATTTATTATCCTGCACAATTAATATTACGTGTCACCAGCTCGCTCTTGAAACCATTGTCTGTATGCAGCAATTGCCAATTGGCTGATTCGGGCCAAATGTTCCCATTTATACACCTGGTTGGAGAGAATAAATTATAAAGGTATTGCTAAAACAAATACAAGGGACCTTATTTTCTTTGTCCGAATTTTTTTTATATCCAAACATGTGTAAATCATTGCAATAGCGGCTCGAGGACCCTTGCGAGGTCACGAGGCTGCGGAATCTTGTCAGTGCTTTACATAATGTATTGTCATCGTCCCGTGTGGACCGTCGCCACATACAAATCAAAGCGATTGTTAGTCATATATTGACAAAAGGCGATACACGTTGTGGACCCTAACAAGATTTTGTTCATGGGTTGTGTAATGCTTGGAATCGAATAATAGAAATACGATTAGACCTACTTGTCAAACAAACTTCCAATAATACTGGGAATCAAATTAACATTATTTTCTACGTGCGAACTCCTTTTTATAATTTTATATTTACTAGAAATACATTTTAATGAATGTCACTGTTCATCTTCGTAAAAAAACATAAAAATGAAGTGGACATAAATAACAGTAAATATTGACAGAGCAGTTCGAGCCAAAGTTGCTTACATATTCAATGAACACAACTGAATGTATAGGATTAAAAAAAAAGAAACGGCTTAACTCAGAATTCTTCCATTCTTATGGCTTGTAAAATCGAATTCATTCAGGAATATCTACACCTGTGATAGTTTCCCTATCTTATATCTCTGTCAGTTTAAAGCCTTGATTTTGAAATTGAATTTTACAGCGGGTCTCTTTTATGTTTCTGTTTTTGGACGTCGAGTTCATCGTTCATGGGCACATGCACATTTCACTTTCGAAACTTGACACAAAAGATTAAGTTTTTTTATTTGCTTTGTTCCCCGTTGGCTGTGAAAGTAAGTTTTATTCTACAATTAAGTAATAAATCAAATATGCAGAAAAAAATATTCCAAAACCGAGTTACAACAAATATTATTTAAATTTTAAAATCTGAGACAGTGTTATCAGCGTTCTAGTGTTTTGTAAATTAAATGCAATGATTAATAATTTCATCACACTCTTGCTAATTATTTGCTCTTACTATATGAAACTTTTTTTATGAATTTATGATTTTAAAATATAGAAAAAGCGCATTTAATAATTGTTAAGTGTGTATAATATTATGACAACAAGATGTATATGCTTAATTTAAAACATTTTTGTATGTTCTGTTCTGTTGAAAAAAAATTTTAATGTGTCAGAAAACATGTCAACCTATCATCTTCAGAAAACACCTCAATCTGAGACAGTTTTAGAGTTTAAGTGGCATATTCCATTGTTTTCATATTGTTTAAAAAATATCAAAAAGTGGTAATTTTTTCTAAGCATACACCGCAGATTAAGGTATGTCTTATTCGTGTTTGAGGTAATGGCCTCGCTAGGTACCAGCCCCAAACATATCTATTGAAATCTTCTAAACATGTTTTTTTGTAATCCAATATGGTGATATATAATTAGTTGTTTACCCAAGTATGACGTATTAGTAAGAAAACAGTTTGGCAAAAACGAACATCAAAATAAAATATATGATAAAAATGCTCAATAATACTGATATAACGGAAATGTAGTTGCTTTCGGAAGCGTTTGTGAAAATGTTCTTTAGTTGCTGAAAAATCAACTTATTACTCCTCCCGCAAAACATATATTCTATCTATTTAACAGTCACTGTGTTTTACCGTCTGAACAAGAAATACTTATTTTGCCTCATTTTTGTTGAATGATTTTCGTAATACAATTAATGTATGTGTAATATCTATTAAACAATAAATGCTCAGTACGTTACATTATTTAGCACACGGAAGCGTTTATAAATCGCTATCCGTTTGACAATATCATTGTAAAACTCCACGACTTAATATATTTATAACATATAATCTAACTTTTCCATTTATTTCTGTAATTAAAATGAAAGTCGTCAACGTAATTTTGTTTCAAACACTACTTATTAATACTACACGGATATAAAGTAAGTATTTGAATTACACGATAAAATAATAACATCCAAAATACTATTATTGTAGAAACCACCAGTTATCAAGACGATTTTAAATCAAATCCTTGCAACTGCTGAGGAGATGAAAACAGAGACCGAATATACACGAAAAAGGTAGCGTTTTATTAGATTGTTTATGTTTAAAATTGCACAATATGCGTAATTGAAGGTATGTTAGTAGATTTTCCGTAATCAAAATGTACTCTGCCTGTTATTGTACGTAAAAAAGGAATTAATCCAAACTATCAGCGTTTTGAGCTTTGTAGATAGCTGACACAATTTATTCCGTATTGACATTTAATAATCATGTTATGTTTCAAGGCATGCAATTTGAAATTACATAGTTTTTATATAAAAAACTATATATTTAGCCAATACATGGGCTGAGAAAGAAATTATAAACCCATGTCGGTGTTCTGTTTTCTTTTTAAGTACTTTACTTGACGCATTTCAGATACTACGATCTACATGGTCAAGTCCAAAATAATATTATAACTGTGAATACAAAAACTAATGACAATAGAAAAAAATCTGATGAATTGAAGGTAAGAATGGAGAAAGAAAAACAACAGGCCAAGCTCGCTAAAGAACAGGAACATAAGTTGGGGAAGACAAAGGCTGATTTAGACAAGGACATTCAGAAACTAAAACAAAAGCGGGATAATCTATATGGTAAGAATTGTATATGCAGCATATCCATACAATAATATACTTTTAAGTTTTTTGTATAATTTACAACTTTGCTTATCTTAAAATTGTCAAGCATTTTTTTTTAAATGCGCAATGCCCAAGTTAATTATGCTTGACATTTTCACAATAAATAGAGAATATAGGAAGTGGATTATAATAAATACATGTATTTCTTAGAGAAATTTGTATCGGCGTACATCCTTTCAGCTTCACCTTTTTATGCGAATATGCCATCTAATTTACTCATATTCTTTACGAGCCGACCAAACAAAGTCATTTCCCTTCCACGGCAGATTTTCTATATAATCCAACATGGCCCTCGAATGTTGATTCCCAAAGTAATTTGCCACTAATCAATAAGACCAGATTTTAATTGATGAGCTTCCAAAAACACGAACATGAAAGAAATAAATGAAAGAAACATTGCTTGCTTTTGGGGCTAAACCGAAATGAAATTTCCCCATAAATACGGACAATTAACGCATGTATGCACTATATATTCAAATGCAAATACATGTGCTTTTGATCATAGAACTCGGATGCTTTTTATTTCTAGGTTCTGCGAAAAGAGAACAGGAAAATAGAAAGGATCACACGTTTAAGTTTGGACATAGTATGGGTGGTATTGGATTCATTTTGGACCTGTTTGGGAACATTTTTACCCACATTTTTGGGGGAAATGATAATTACGTAAGTATGGATTGATTTTCCAATAGGTTGACATTACTGTGAATTCTTCTTTTGATAGCACGCTTCTGAGACATTGATAAATTATGTATTGTTCTTAAAAATTAAATTGATCAAAAAAGAAAGGAGCTTTATTTAATTAGATATTTCATCTGATACAATTGTACAAAGATTAAAAATGATAAGATATTTAAAACATAGGAGTATTTGTATATAACGAATTTTTCGGAGCATATTTCCCACTTATTTCTTTGTTGCTACATAGTTTTCAGAATTATTAAATGATTATTCAATTTTCCTCAAAATCATGATTACATTTGAAACCGAGAGAAAGGCATTTGTACTATAAAATATACATTGTATATTCGATTTACATCATCTAATGAAACCACTAACATCATGCAATTTAAGAAATATCAAAGTAATAGGGGGATGAAAATGTTTGACTGTAAAAAGTTGTGTTGTAGAACGAGAATGTTTATGCCTAATGCAATGTTGTATCATCCCATACATTACAAGTTATTGAAATAGGTCGGATAGAACGTAAACAAATACAAATAAAAAGTTTAATAAGAATGTAGAATAAGAAAGTTTTTAGAAACCTCTTAAGCCAAACAGAAATGGTATGACAAGTACAAAACACAGCTAAATGTTACTATAAAAAAAATGCTTGCAAAAACTCGAACACTAAACTGATTAGTCCCATAACAGTTTCACCGAAATGGGCCAAATGTTCACACCCCGTCCGTAATATCCATCCGTCAGATTCTCTGTACGTCAGCAAAATGTGTTCATGCAATTTTCCAAACAAAAAAATACCGAAGTTATTCGATAAAAAATTTGGGAGAGGGCAACGCAACATTTATGCAGGATCCCTTATTTGTTCACCAAAACAAGGTCATGGTGTGCGTGCGTTTATGTTTTCTTCTAATGACCTGTCACGAACCGCTGTGCAAAATTAAACACCGCATCAAGAGAGTGATTCTCAGAGACCCTCTTTCGAAATTGTTCAAATCATATGTGCCCGTTGCATATGTAGTTCAGCAGAGCTTAACAGCATTGTATGCAAACCATTAGACTCATTGGAATCAGATTATGTATTTTGACTTATACACAAAGCAATAATTTAACATTATTTTGGTATTGAACGAAAGTGTCATCTTTATCGTGTACCATTTAAACAAATCGTGCTCCTAAGGTCATTATATAAGATGAATATAGTGCAACCTTTAGATACATTTCCTCTTAAACTATAAGGCATACATGTCTGGTATTTGATATGCAACACTATGGAAGTATTTATATCATGCATGTTTCTAAACTATTGGCAGTATGCCAATAGCCTTAAGTGCTGAAAAAGTCACGTGGTGTTGCTGCGGGCGGAAAAATGCTCGGATGGTGACAAACACATGCCGATGTTATCTTTTTCTGATTGGCTGGCGGTTTATGTACGCGTCTATATTTGTAGAAAATATGTGCCTTCAGACGGATACAATATTTTTCATAACTGTGTATACATGGAAAGATTATCTATTAAAAAGTCTTATGTTGATGAAAATTATATGGGTTTACAATTCGCAAACGCCAACGCCGACCTACATTGCAGCGTGGGCGCTATAGTTTTAAATGTGTTAGCTGTTATATTTCATACATTTCGAAAAAATGCGAAAATCTTTGAACAATTCCTTTAAAATAGTGGATGGGAACGAGATTTTGATTAAATTATGGTACCTTAACAACTTGTTTCATTGATGCCATCTTTCAAATAAGTCTGTTCCTTACTTTTTAAGCTAACTTTTTGCATACATATTTATTTGTTTTTTTACATAGTGAATCTCGTCGAACTTGATGTTGTAAAAACATACTTGTTCAATCTATTTATTATTGGGTACGTAACGTTTAATAGTTTTAAAGGATTATTGAATTCCTTTCGTTTCCTTAAATAGTTTTAACGGAAACTAATTGAATTGCTTTTTGCAAAAGAATGGCGAGTCATTTAGGGCTGAAATATTGTTAATTTATGTGACGACAACTATTAACCTTGAGATTTAGGGGGTCAATTAAGGTATTTTGATATAAATCTGAAAATGATATTTCATATTATTTGAATCTATTTGCATTATTTGAATATGTATGAAAACATTCAGAATTAGAGCTCCAAAATACAGCATACATATAATATTTTGCGTAAGTAACATTGTCCGTAAACAACAAATACACAACAACAATAACGAAGTGTTCCTTTCTGTTTAAATGAAAATGGAGCGGTGGTAGCATGTTAATTACAAGAAACAAATAAAACAAACAAAACTAAGTTATATTTTGACCTTAGCTTCCGAATGAAAAAGTCGTTCTGGCTCGTCACTAATTACGGTTTAATGATAACGGTAATTACCAACTAGTACGAATATCTCAAAGGAGCCTGTAATAGTAATGAGAAATAATAATTACATCCTTATAAACAAACAAAGGGCAGATCTGTAGGGAAACATTTTTCTTCTTATTAATATAAGAGCATAAATAAACGTCACTCCAATAAAAGAAAACACATTTACATCCGGGCATTTCATTATTCGCACGATATCAAGCTCCCTTGAAACGTGTTTCTGAATTTTCCGATTGATATATGACGTTTTTTATTATTTCATAACTTCTTGTGTTATGTATTTGTAATTAATTAGTAAAACACATCTTTTTGATAACCATTATTCTTTTACTTTAGTCAAACGTTTATTGAACATTAAATTTGGCGAAACTCCGCTGCCAATACCTTTTAATGCCGTCGGCGCTTTCATTAATCATACATCTATTGTCCAAATTTGTCCCATCCTGGGCTCAAAATTCGTCCTCACTTTGATTCAACTTTTTTTACCTTATATGGATATATTTAACATTTAGACACCAACTTTGGGCAAATCATGTCCTTTGATCAAAACTGCCTCTTCTAGTGATTAATAAGTTGCCTTCATTTGTATTTAATTAAAGTCAAAAAATCTATTCACAACTGCTCGGTTTCTTCTGGTTAAAAGTGAGCAACCAAGAGCCTTTGGTCCTCTTGTTGTTTAAAAGAATGTTTTTTTTTCATTTCATGCGATTTTTACCTCTACAGTATCAAGAGATAATGAAAAAATATCGTGAAGCAGACGAGTCCCTGCGCAGAACAATGGAAGGACAGGAAGATATTATTGATCAAATACGCGATAAGAGGGCAAACGCATTAATAAGTTTGGAGAACCGTAAAAAAAATGGTTCGTCAACAAGGTAAAATAGCAGTTTGAATGGTTTTTTATTACAGATCTGAATTCGTAATCAGTTTGTCGCGTGATGCATAAGCAATAAGTCTTGCTTGATATTAAGACTAGCTTCTGGTAACAGGAGCATCATTCTGGAGATGTTCAGACACTTTCAATACTCACTACAAAGTGTTAAATTGTATAAAAAAGAAAATCGAGATGCTGCTTTGACCAAACATCAATAAATATTCAAAAGATTTGATATACAAATAGTCGAAATACAAGATCCACATTTAAAAAACTGCTTTGCATGCTATCGACTTCAGACTAGTACCATTTGGAAATTCCTACGTGTATGTTCTGGGCATTGAAAATCGTATGAAGCATTCTGGAACACATTCTTGTTTCCTTGTTGCTACATTCTTCATACGGTATTGCATAAGACTCCCGAAGTACATTCTTGTCGTGGGCAAGGGATGAAGACAGAACAGAAATAAATGATTCATGAAATATAAAAAAAAAACATTTACAGTGAATAGCAAAAATAAAGATTAATGACAAGGCGTAAAATCAAAACAATTCCCGACACAACGAATGGATAGACATTCATTCTTCTTACCAGAAATATATGGCGATTAATTTATTAATAATAAAATTAGTGCATTTGATTTTCCGCCAGGTTTAATTTACTGTAAGAAATTGTAAAAATAGCGTGTGTTCATTGTGATGTTTTTCATGTGTTAGTTTCATAAATTATTATATATTGTATGCTTGTTTTAACAAGTTGCAACATATGTATGCCTTTGTAAGTAAGTAAGAGATCAAGCACATGACGAATTTAAATGTCAGTTTATATAATCATCAACTACTTAAATTACTTTATATTAAGAATGGAAACCTATATAACTAAAGTCACATTGTAAAAAAATAATGAACCAAAATTCCCTTTTCGAACTGCCTTTTTTTCAAATTAATTACTTACAGTAAAAGGAAAATCACGAACAATGTCAATTATCAGCGCATATAGGTTTAATGCAACCTTAGTAATGGTTAGGATGAGAATCAAATTGTGCTATTATATCAATATTCTTATATAGTAAGGAACATGTATATTCTTAATTATTATACATGTGTATGGCGTATAAAGATTCATATCTTTCCTCAATGCAAACACTTTAAATAAGTATTTGTATTGCAATCGTAAAAAGAAATGTGTATGTTTAGTAGTCATTTTGATAATGGAAATTAGAGCCTCAAGCCACATGTTATTTTGTCGCCAAAAATGTAACTAAGATTTTTGCTTTCCGTTGATTGAAATTAGAACGAATTTTTTTTTATTACAAAAGCCTGTGAATAAATATTAACAACAATCATTGACAAACATACATTCTGCATTTCAACTAAAAAGAGATGATATACACGTAAAGAAACAAGTCATGGTTTCCATATTATTAAAGCAACACCTTTATGGAAAAAAATAGGAACATGAATTTTTTATTCATACGTACATGCATTTGCCACATGATAGTATAGCATTAATTTAGCTTTAGAAACTTGTTTAGAGTTCAATATTATTCGAATTATTTTATGACGTATGATTGCAGATGGTCTTGGTGATATTACTCAACTTAAAGAAGCCGATCGTTACCTAGGAAACGTTGATAAACAGTTCACTAAAATCCTCACATTCTGGGAGAATATGGCTGCCACTATTAAACTACTAAGAGACGGTGTCGTCGACAGTGCCACATTCATTGATGAGATAACAGATCCTGTTGGGGAAACGCAGTTTCGCGAAGATCTAATTAAAACTGAAGAGGTAAGCCATGAAAGTCCATAAGTTAATTGATTTAACAAAATTATTAGTGATTACAAAATGGTCATCAAGGTCTGATACTAAAATAATAATTGGTTGATTTAAACTAGCACATGTCGTTACTTCATAAATGTAAATCAAATATTCATTCGTGTTATTGAAAACAATTAAATTTAGTATCATGTTATGTCGAAGAATCATCATAATATATTATGTAAAATAACAGTTGTCTCACTAGTAATTAAGATTTACGCACATAAATTAAGAATATCAACGAGGCAAAAACAATGCGCCCAAACCATGTTGCAAGACCAGACGCATCTCGAAGCTTTTTTGTGTAAACATTAAATTCATCTTTTTTTGTTGAATAAAAATAAATCCCGGTCTCTGAGATTAAGAAAAAAAACAGAAGCAGGCTCGTTTTGTGATCACAAGCCAATTGATGTAACGTTTATACGTTCGATTGGCAGTCTTTCGTACGTCTGTCTTTTTCTGTGATTCACAAAATATGTTGAATAATAATACAGCTTTGAACAATCGGAAATGTAGATGGATATTTTGATGATTTTATACAATTAAATGATTAACAATATTTGTGAAAATTATAATAACTAGTAGATTGCGCACTTACCGTTAAACACTTCAAAAGATCTCGTTCAGACATGCATCTATTACAGAGCATGTATTCGTCGGGGTATGAGTTGCGTTATTCTAAATGATCATCAATTGAATTGAATGCATTGATTAATTTGTTGGTAAGTTTTTTTTTTGTTTTTTTTTATTGATTGATTGATCGATCGATCGATCGAGTAATTATTGATTTATTGATTGATTGATTGATTGATTGATTGATTGATTGATTGATTGATTGATTGATTGATTGATTGATTGATTGATTGATTGATTGATTGATTGATTGGATAAGTCAGTTATGAAAAAGGGAATGATTCCATGCAGAACATATTGATGAATCTTGATTTAATCCTTTTATGGGCTTGTAAGAGGCTTGAACCATCGCATTCGATCAAGCTCAAAACAAAGCATGCTTATTGTGGATTTTGTATGTAGCACTTGCCAACTATCTGAACCATATCTGCATACGGTGAAGACCATATCTTAATATAAAGCACACCGCAGCTTGACTGTTTCTCATACGATATACTTATGTCTATCGTACTTGTACTACTTTTTATAACACAAAATTCCACGATCAACAAACATATGCGGTACGATTAACGCAAGTGATGTAATGCATGGTGATAAAAACACTTCTCAACATGTTTTTGCAAGTTAAGATTATTAACACAATCAGTAACACTTAAACACTCCCACCAACTTAAACGCAAATGTATGTGAATGCAAAGCAGTGATTTCATCTGCTCAAATTATACAGTATTTTCCTTTTCGATTGGGACAAAAAGCGCGATGAACCAAGAAATTGGAAAAAGAATAAACATTATTTATCTGTTTATAGATCAGTTATATATCTGCTATTTCAAATCCATGACATTTCAATTAACTGTACCGCGGGACAAACATAATCAAACAGAATGCTTGTATTGTCCAAAGTTTGATTGTATTGTCCAATTTTGAAACCAAAATCTTGTAGCATGTGTATATCTTTGCGAATAGACTGAACACCGATTGGAAACACTTGTTACCTTGATAAACAGTAAATTTGTAGTTCTATTAAATAAGTGTTTTTGATATTTTAAACTTATTCTGTATAATTACTTGACAAACTCATTTCATTAATTTCTACTCACTATATGATGTCCTTTGTTAATTAAATTATTATTCGTCATTTTTACCGGCAATCGTTAGTTCTTTTCCTAATGTCAAAACAGAACAGAACACAACTGTATTTACATCTCAGGCATACAGCTAGAGTAAGAGGAACACAATATCTTTAGTACTACAATATTTTACGGGTATAGTGGTACAGCCAAATTACACACACTAAACAAAAACAAACACATACAAAACAGTTATATTTTCTGACACATTATAAATGTAAAAGACTCATTGTTTTCAATTGTATGTATCTAGGGTCACAAACATAACAAGGTGAAAACGATTTATTTGATATATTTTAACAGTTTGTTAGCAAATGTAATATATTTATGTAGATATTCCACGTTTTCTGAAGACATTATATACTTAAATGTGTTAATATTGCAAACAGGTCTTGAAAACCTAGTTATATAGATTATATCGGCAGTAAGGTGTGTGGATTTAAAAAATGTAATTTTTTTCATTGCCAATGTAACCATCATTACAGAATTTATTTCTGGTGTGCCGTTCCATCTGTAAGTTTCGATTGGGAAATGATTCTTAGAAGTGCGGGGCTTCACTATAGGTAGAATCTTAGATTTGGGAAGAAGCTTTAGATAATGCTAAAACTCAATATTGTTTTAAATGAATTATAAAATTTACCTTTGTTTCATTGGTTCATGTCTACTTGTCACTATTGAATGTATTGATCAATAAGTGTAAGTTTAACTTGCAGTTATAGTGATTTCATGCTTGGCTAGTTTTGATTATGCCGCACGATGAATTTTTCCTGTCATTTATGTTTTTGCTTAAATTTAGATATCCATTTAAGGTTATAACAATTGTTATTGATAAGTGTAAGTATACTTTTTTATTTTTCGAATATTTTTTTTACCAAAACGAGTTCTAGCTCAGAAGCCTATAATTTCGCTGTAAATAGTGACAGATAGCGGGTATCTCAAATTCACCATATAGCATATATGACGAGATACTTATACGAGACATAGTAATTTGTCTTAGGAATTCCCTATGTACGCGTTCAAAAAGGTCTTTGTTTTCATACCCCTACATTTTGCATTCATATGTAAGTATGGGAACAATAGTATAATCTAAAAAAAAATTACGTTAAATCCAGTGTTAGACCTGAGTTATTGGCACGGATATAAAGTAAATTCTTTGCTTGTTTAGCTTGTTCAACATTTGCTTGACGTGCGCATAGAAATGAACCGTTAACTGAAATGTCCGCCATCTAAGAGTAACGAAGTATGCAACAGGTTTGCATTGCAACGTAAACTCGAAACCAACCTGGTCGTTCATGTTTTGAACATAGAAACAGATGAGGTTGTCACTAACAAACAAGATGGCGACGCCCATGCCGAAACAGAAATGTTTCGCCGTCATATACCCTTTATTACATTTATATCTTGTTAAAATGCCGCTTACTTTCCAGACATATCGGAAAGACTTTGAAAGGCGTTTATAGCGTGTAAATATTCGCTTTATATATCGCCCTTATAGCCCCGTCACACCAGACTCGCGTCCTTACGGCGACCAAAACCGACCATAAGGCGTCTAAGCAGCGTCCTTGGCGTTCTTACTGCGTTCTTATTGCGACCATGGCGTCCCCCGCAGCGACCGCACGGCGACTGCGCGGCGACCACACGGCGACCATACTAGTAGTATAACAGGCCGTTTTGTTTAGAAATTTCATTTTCTTTCCAATCGTCGATGCGTGCAGAGAAAAAATTCAATAATGCCAATCAATAAGACGCATGGGCGGGTAAAACCCCAACAAGTAGCTAGTCCTTCACCATCTCCGGAGAGAGGCTCGGACACCGACACTCAGTCTGTTGCTAGCAGCATGCACCCAGCAGACAGCCCTGTTAAAATAAAAAAGGTAAGCTTGTGACCAGACGCGATTTATCATCAGAAGAAGAAGAGGTAATGGTAGAGTGGCTGAAGGAGCATCCCATGTTGTACAACAACAAACTCTCTTCGTACAAAGACAAGGCCAAGAAGGACGCTCTTTGGAACGAGCAAGCTGTGCTCTTGGAAAAGGACGTCAGCATTCTCCATGTGTGGTGTCGGTCCCTTCGAACTAGGTTTATCAGCAGCTCGTCAACAATTTCTGGTGGAACCTTTAAGCAATTTTGGAATGAAGCTGGGTCCTCTTGTCTTAACTCAGGAATTAGACGATTGAAGTGTCCAAACTGATCCCTTCGAATATATCTCCTAACCAAGGTCTAATCCAGCATCGCCTCCGCCTGGCCTGCCTTCTCCTTCTCACTACGCCTAATACCACCTGCTGTTGGTCAAGTATCTGTTGGTGCTGAAGATTTAGAATGTGTTTTGCAATAAGTAAATTATTCATTTTCTCAGAAGGGAACCGAGAAACATAATGAAAAAAATTAATAAAAAAATATTCCGTTATATAGGCGTTGATGTGGTCGCCCTAAAGTCGCGCTGGGGTCGCAATAGAAACACCATAGTCGTAGTAGGTTTGCAATAGACGCCGTAGGACGCAATGAAGTCGGGCAGTAAGGACGCCATAGTCGTTCTGAGGACGCAATAGACGTACAAAGGACGTACAAAAGTTGCAATAACGTCGCCGTACGGTCGCCTTGCAGTCAATGATCATTTTCTGTGGGTTTGAGCGGCGACCACACGACGTCCATGGCGACCTTACAGCGACCCTACCACGTCCCTACTACGACTATTGCGTCTCTACGGCGTCCCTACGACGTCCTTAAACGAACGCCATAAAAACGCCGGATTTCGGCGATCACTTTTAACATGTTCAAAATGGTCGTCGTGGGCTCGCGTCCTGAGCAATTTTCGGCGTCCTCACTGCGTTCTCTTGCGTTTTTACTGCGCCCCTCCGGCGTCTATGGCGTCTTCACTGCGACCTGGGTCGCCGCAAGGACGCAGTAAAGACGCCAGTCCGGTGTGACGGGGGTATTACTCGCTGCGATATTTCGTTGCGGGTCACAACATTTCAGCTCCCGCTTAAAAAATTCGAAGAGAGTAAAGTCGAGATTACGGGCGAATATTCAAAGTTTACTATCAATCCGGCATTCTGCCTTTGGTCAAGAAGATCTATACAAAAGAAATACGGCCAAGAGAGGGAATCATACAATGATGCAAATTAAAGATGAGCAAATATGACAATCATAACAAGTAATATATGTGACTATCAAATACAATTATGTTTGTTAGCATGCAATTGTACTACAGCTAGACTATTTAAATTCTCACCCCTGAATTTGAACGCTTCGACCAACAATTTCGCTTTTTTTTTTAGTTAAAGGCCATTAGTACAAAATTTATAAGAGGTATTGGATTTTTATTTATTATTAGTACAATATATCATTGATATGTATTTACTTATGGAAGGCCATGATGTCCGGATATTACATTTTATACGTAGATCGTTATATAATGGACAACATAATAAAAAGATAGATTGGAAACAAAATAATATAGATATTTGGATTCTCAAACATTCTGGTTACAGAGTCACAAGTGCGTTCTATTCGGGACAACCTTCTATATCTACAAACTTCTATTTCAAGATAATGGGAACTTAATCGACATTGGCTCATTTTGATTCTTGACTTTTCATGAGATATACAATCCAGGTATTTTTCATATTCGAAGTTTTTTTATATTTAAAGTAGCATTCCATTTTGGACTGTGGGGCTAAAGTATCGCTCCACTCTTGAACAAATTGGTTCTTAATTCTTTGGTTTACCATGTAAACAATATCGCACGAGAAATCAGTTGTATACAGCATATAACCCAAGCCAAGGTTGTCTAAAGTTGAAATCAAAGCATGACACCATATATTATTTTTCGTAAAATTGAAATTGGTTAAAACATTCATCTGTTCCATAAAGACTTTGTATAATAAAGAATTTTAGTTATTTACAATTTTCACTCAATAACGCAAAACTCTAGTTTTAGATAAAACGACTAGAGGTAATCTACCTAATTCACTTAGAACAGCATAGTTAGAAGTAGATTGTTTTACACAAAGAATATTTTTGAAAAATTCGTAATGTAATTTATCAATATCAGAGTTATCATACATTCCCCAGACTTCAGAACAATACAGTATGATTGGTGTTCTTAATGAATCGAATAGAGCTAGTTTGGTTTTGCCATATATTTTTACACGGCTAAAGATAGATACAAGATGATGATATGCCCTAAATCCTTGTTCATTTAAGATTTTTACAGTATTAGACATATTTCCTGTGTACAGAAATGTTATACTCAGATATACAAAACTGTCGAGAATTTCAAGGCACTCGTTATTTTTTGACCATGTGTAGTTGCATCTGCTGTTTCGTTTTCAAATATGCATATTTTCGTTTTATTTACATTAAGTTTAAGACTCCATTTAGTAGAGTAAGGTATACATTGTTAAATTGTTTCTGAAGGCTTACTGGGTTAGTAGAAAATAATACAATATCATCAGCGAATAACATCATAAAAACAGATGGCAAATGCAAATCATCATTAGTGAAATTTTCTACATGAATACAATCTTTAAGATCATTTATGAACAGTATAAAATGTTGCGGCGACAGGGGTTCTCCTTGTTTTACACCAAGAGGGACATCAAAGAAGTCGGAGTATGACATATCCTAGGTGCTTTTTTATACACGACTTAACATTTGCATTTATACTTTGTATCATTTAGCAACTTAGACCTGATTAAATTAATTTTATCCATAATGCTTTATGAATCACTGTATCAAAAGCCTTTTCACAATCAATAAAAACACAATATAGGTTATGTTTTATGTTTCTGCCAAAGTACATTTTGTATAATACTATGTCGGTTGTACTACGCTCGTCTCTAAAACCAAATTGAAAAGGGGGATTAAATATATGTTATCCCTTACAACAACAGTTTATTCTGTTTCATAGACATAATGAAAATATTTTTTAAATTATATTACCAGTGTATTTCCTCTGTAATTGGAGGGCTCTTTCTTGCCACCTTTTTTACATTATTATGATTGCACCTTTACATCAAGAATCTGGATAAATACCACTATCGAAATTGTAATTAAAAATGTTAGTAAGGTTTGGTGAGATAAGATCATAAGAATAATAAGAATCATTAAAAAAATGGCTACATTGTTAAACAAGTCACAGCTTTTATTACACCTTATGCTAGATATTGTTTTTCTTTTTTTTTCTAAAGTAAATGCATAATCGAGCGTTTCGATTGAAGGCAACAAATTCAGGTACTAGGGGTCATTAGTATTAAATGTACTGCCATGTGCAGTATTCGATGATTGTTTTAAATGGTTTTAAAATGATCAATATTGATATCATTACTGTTTGGAACATTTTTCTTTTTGTATTTATTAATATATCGCCAAAAATCGTTTAGATTATTTTTTCTTTGCTAAGCTAATGTGTGCTTTTCTTTATTAAAATATGTACGTTTTGTCTCCCTTTAAGCGCGGCAATATTTATTTCTGGAATTTTAAAGTCTAATCGTGTTATCGTCACAAGGATATCGTTTGTAGATTCTTTATATTCATAAAACTCGTTTTTGTTTATTTTACATACTTCGTTTAAACACAATGATTTCTTCACACATTTAATTTTTCGCTGGTTACCGCCTGCATGCACAGTTTGAACATTAAGAAAAGAAAGAAGATATTAAAAATAGTATTCGATAGCATCTATACAGTTATCGTAATTGTCACAGTCCGATAGCAATGTATTTGTTATTTCGTTGAAACTGTGTCTTTTATCTTCTAAGGCATGTTTGAAAAAATCTATATTATTTCGTTTCCAATCTATCTTTATTAAGTTGTGCCCTTGACTACTTGATGTGAGTTTATCACAAAGTAAAGTAAATTCAATCGGGCAGTGATAACTAATTTCAGTAAAATCAAGTACGTTCGTATTGCTTATACGCGTGTACATATTGTAGTTCAATATCAATACGAAATACACGCTAATTACTTTTTTGTTCATATGGCTGGAAAGTGAGCGGCATTAAATAATTCATACAAGTAATAAAGGGTGAAAAACGGCTCAAAATACCCTTCCCGGCCTGGGCCTCGCCATCTTGTTTGTCCCTTGTATACCCCCTCTAAGTAGATGCGTTATGTAGGAAAGTGTCACGTGATCAATGGTTGGCACGTATCTTTTTTCAAGCAGTCTAAAAAAATTGTGTTATTAATTGGAAATATTATCATAAATACTTAGTCAATGTGGAATATATGTGGATCTATAGTAAAACATATCTACAAGTTGTCGTGTGTTAAAAGATTTTTTAAACGAATTCTTGGTGTCGAAAAGAGTACTCCTAATTCAGCAGAGTACGGGGAACTAGGGCAGTACCCGTTATATATAAATCGCCATGTACGAATCATAAAATATTTTATAAAATTTTATACTGTTAAACAAACTAATTGTACTTTATATAGTTCACTATTTTATACGAGAAACGGTGCTGAAAATATAATACGATGTAACAATTGGATAACCAAAGTACGCAAAATACTGGTTTTGTAGATGTTTGGATGTATCCAGAATCAGTAAATTCAAATGTATTTATTCCTATATTTGAAACCACGCTTATTGATATGATTTGTGGCTATATCATTTAATTGTAAAATGTTCATTAACTTTATATAAAGAATTGAAACACCGATTTGAATAATCTGATTACCTTAACATAATCAAAAACTTTCATTTCAGAAAAAAAACATAAAAAAATTAAGACGTTCGTCCCACATTTTAAAAATTGAGTCTGGGAGACATATAAATATTCCTTAAATCGAACGTTAATGCAATATATGTAACTCAAATAATATCGAAGACGTATATCATTTTGTAGGTGTATGTCCTCTTTAAATCGATGTTAGAAAAAAGTATATTGACATTCTATTTTAACCGACATAGTATGCATAAATGTATTCTTTTGTTAACAAATACTAAAACCGAAATCCTAAATAAACAGTGGACAAAAATATGATGTACATTTTCACTTAAGCGAGTTTTAAAAATATGTGTATTTACTAAAATTGCAATAAAGCGAAGTTTTAGTAAAGTTATATACACGCTATGAAAGTAAGTTATTTTATGCTATTAAATATACGTGCGGAAATTCTAGTGAATGATCATTTCGCTTAAGCCCATGTAAACTAATAAGATTTTCTCACCCCCTACTTATATGATACTACATTTAATTCTTATTTCTTTTCATGTTCTTTCTCTCGCTTTTTCTTTTAATTGTAAGTGTAAACATGACCGTTATAAAAATGAAAGAACACATATTTGAAAAATGCGAACAATGCGACTAATGAGAAACCATAGTCTTATTAGACACATATGGAATACGTCAAAATCAAAAACAATGTGACGCGCCAGCCTTTTCAAGCATGACTTATGTTTAACTCGTGAAATATAATACTTTATCACATGATTTACCTTCATTCCCATGTAATATAACCATTACGAATTATCACAGTTGATATTGTAAAACACAAAAATAATGTGGACTTTAAAATGCTTTCACGATGTTCAATAAAAATAATAATTTTTACTAGCGCTTCAAAGTATTAAAATAATTAGAATTTGTGATACATGCATTTATCTAAAGTCTTAAAAATGATACACAACCATATTTCACCAGATACATGCATGTCATTTGGACGAAAAAATGCATGCCTTGTCACATTTATCACAAAAAATATGGTAATAGTAAAACTGGAATTATATTTAAATGTTGCATTATTCTGAAAATATCCGACGTTTTATTTCTCGCCTTTAGACAATACGTAAAACATATCATACAATTAACGTGAAACATGTCATTAATTTGTTTTCCGTGAAACATATCATTTTTGTTTTGTGATTTATTATGCAGAAACTTCCAAGTTTTCAGACTCTCAGACAATTTGTTAGTA
This sequence comes from Dreissena polymorpha, assembly GCF_020536995.1. NCBI lineage: Eukaryota > Metazoa > Mollusca > Bivalvia > Myida > Dreissenidae > Dreissena > Dreissena polymorpha. Next base: position 159,286,331 of record NC_068355.1, read on the forward strand.
ATGTAAAGAAAACCTGGTTTATATTTAATAAAAAAAGAATTTGAGGAATGTCGATATTAATCATATTTGTGAAGATCTCATTTAAATCCGTGAAAACTATCACTGTCATGCATTCGCATGAGTACCAATTCAACGGGTTAGCGAGAAAATTACTCAGTAATATATGAAATGTAAGGTAACATTACACGCGGAATTCGATTCCGCATATGATAGCTACATCTTAGCAAGTTAAAATCAAACATTTAGGTACAAGAACAAAAATAATACTCTAACCGAGACAATGACGCCGCTATTTTCCGTGTTCCATATCAAAATAAAACCACGTGATTCCCCGCAGTGAATTTTGAACCAGATTAGTGTATGTAATACATCCACGGAAGGCCGGAAAATAAACTAAGGAAGCATAACTCAATTGCGCCACATAAAATGTTTTAGCGGAGTGAAACATATACATCTTATGCGAGTATAATTCGCAACAAATAAGCAGGCACAAATGAATTGTGTGAACAGAAAAATAAAAAAGTACACGTGTTATATTTCAGAAATCGTTAGAATAGTATAATACAACTATCATTTAGCAAAATGTATGTACTGGCGTCTTGACCCTTTTATAAGTTATAAGTCTATGGTCCACAATTTTAATTGGGCGCGAATCATGATAGTGTGAACTTAGCATTTAAAAGTCGGAAGCTTTGTTAACAAATAAAACTTAATGATTTTGCATTTACGAAAACATTTCTTCACGTTACCATTTTTCGGCATAGCTGTATAACCCAGCTTTTTACCTAAGCTGACTTTTGCATACATTTGCATAACATTTCCCGCAAGTAGACCCGAACGAATACAAGTGTTTTTCGTATTTGTTAAAAATACCAAACACTTTCAAACTAGAACAAACATGCAATCTAAAATAAGCTTTCCCATTTACATAGACAGGTAATTCCATTGACTTTCTATTTCGCGAAGTTAAGGGTTATCAAAATTCCAATTCTGCATGGGTTTTTATAAAAAGGTATACAACAGTGCGATTCGCAACTATGTTTACTGCGTGTTCAGCTGATGACAATTTATAACAATTTCATCGCTAATAAAAAGGCTTAACGGATAAAGCAGTTTCACATTCAGCTCTCGACATCAATTTAGTTTGTGTGCATTTTTTATAAAATTAATTATAATAATTTCACCAGTGTTAACCATTGTTAACCGATTTTTTAAGCATCATCACGATGATTAACGACAAAAAACTAAAACAGGCCTGATCAATTTACGCGCGTATAACTATTTTGAATATGTATGAATGATTCGCATGTGGTCGCTTGACGTTTTTATTTCATTTTTTTATGTATAAATATACGATATAATGCAAAGCACATCTCGCGATACAATCCGATCGATCTATCCGATCCGATACGATACCATACGATGCGATGCAATGCAATACAATACAACATGATACCATACCATACCATATCATACCATACTATACCATAACATACCATTCCATAGCGTACACTAAAATACTATACAAATAATATAATATAATTCGTTTCTATTCGACACTATTGATTAGCTGATGCTATTGTCTTTCTCATGGTTGCGAAAACGTTCGCATTTATCCACTGAACACTTTTTGATTATAAATAAAAGTGGTCTATACATTTTTTTAATTGAATTTAAACTAAAGCCATAAATCACACGGTATTCAGCTTATAAACGGTATTCAGCTGTGGAAGACAAAAGTGTGCGAACCTGAAATTGTAATCAAATGCTAAGAAGTTAAAAGATAAATTGAAAAATAAGATCAGTGTACCAGTTTTAAACTGAACTATATAAATAATTAACTGTTCTAATTATGCCCCCCTTCGAAGAAGCGGGGTATATTGTTTTGATTGATGTCGGTTGATCGGCCGGTCTGTCGGCAGACCAGTTCGTGTCCGATCAATAACTTTTGAAAGGATGGACCAATTGGCTTGATTCGTCCAATGTGCAATGGCTTTTGTCACACTTAGAGTGAAAATTGTTTCCGATCGATAAGTTGTCAACGGAGGATTGGCTTGATAATTTCCATGTACTTTGGCGTTAGACAGTTTATGACCCCTATTGAAATTGGGGTCACAATATCAAAGGTCAAGGTAACTGTCACACTAAATGTGAAATATTTTTCAATCAATGACTCGTCAACTGATCCACCGATTGGCTTGATACTTCCCGTGTGTATTGGTCTTGGAAAGAAGATGACCCCTATTAAATAAGTCGACGAATTGACCGATTGGCTTGATGCGTCACATGCGCATTTGCACTGGACAGTAGATGGCCCCTATTAAAATGGGGTTACTAGTTCAATGTCACGGTCACTTTGACATAAACTGTTAAATTAGTTTTCGTTCGATATGTCATCCAAGGATTTTTCCGGGAAGAGAATCGATTATCGCCGACTTACTCATCCAACAACGATTAATCGATTGTATTCAGTCATCGTGCCATAACTAGTGTTCATACTTTTGTATTCTCAACCCATTTACTATAACGATGATTTAACATAAATTCATAATTGTTTGTCAACTTAAAACTTATTTAAGTGGCTAAGTCACACTAATATGATAAGATTAACTCTTATGGTCATTATCGTTGCAAAGTCCTGTGCCCAGGCCATGTTTAAGGGGGAAGGGCATAGATCTCCGACCGCAAAGCTCTTGTTATTCTAACAAGTATGTACTTTTACAGAACTGGAAGTATTTTGGCAAAATATGCAGTGATTACATCGAAAAAAGCGACAAAGACGTGTTCACACTGTACAGGTTTTTGTCGGAACCGATTGACAACAAGAGCGCCGAGGCGAGGCGAAAACGGCAAGACGACATTATAGCTCAGATCGAAGACGACATTAATTCTGCATTGCCTTCAATGGACGATTAAACCCTTCGTAATAATTTGCTATCGTTCTAAACTTATAAATTTAAGTGAAACAAAGTCAGGTAATATTATAAAATTATACATCATCACATAATATATGGAAATTAGTCTACCTTTTTAAATGCAGTTCTATGTGTTTGTTCTGTTAAATATTTATATGTTGCTTTTATGATATTTTAATATCGAAAGTTGTTTTCTCAAATACTTATTGAATGATTGATCGATCTAGAAAAAAATGTTTAATTAAATAAAAAATGTTATTGTTATGTAAGGGTTATATGTATCATGTAAAATGTTAATGCACCTGCTTACTAATGTTTGTCATAACAACTGAGGATTGCTTTGAGTAATGTTATAATGTGTATCGCTTTATTATTATTTTTATTATTATCATTATTATTTAGGTATTTTGTGTTGACGAATTAATAAACAGTTGATACATAACGATAATGTACGTCGGATTAAAGCAAAACGTTCAAGTGCTTGCAGCCTATATATATTTATTAAATAGAATAACGCAGCTATGACAAAAATATTAAAATGTTGTTTAAAAATAGCAAATGTCTGCCAAAAAGTAATTTGTTATTATTGATATTACTGCCTGAAAACAGATGAATATTAATGATGTGTCCGCAAGATTTATAGTTATTTTTTCATTTGCTATGAATCATATATAATGCCTAACACATGTCAAGTGCAAACTGTAGATTTATCGCTTATACCTTTTGATGTGGTAAAATATTACAGCAAATTGTTTATTTCTATAACTTGTAAATTGCACATGTTTGCAAATTAATGCATTAATGGAGCAAAAATACAGATATTTACATATTGAGAATTAACTTTAGTTAGTTAGTGGTACCCAAGACAAAATATGTGCTTCAACGTTGACCAATGCGTATTCATTATAATGTGGATGGAAGATCGCGATCCTTCTCCAAAACTGTAAGAACGATAAAGTATCTTGTGTCGACAAGTCTTTCAACGCTTGTTCTGTCTGTTTTCGTTTATGTAATTGCAATTTGATATACCGTATTGATAGGACAATTATAATTTTATGACGTTATTTTACATATGTTATAAACAAAATGCTTTATTGTCTTATAAATATATTTACGCAATTGCCCACCATGCATTTATAATAAGCATAGTTGGATATGTTCAAATAATAAAAACTTTTATGTTAAAGAAATGCAAAAAGAACTGTCATAATGCGAACTTTTGAATAATCACTACAATGACTGTCCCAGAATATCGTACACAAACACTTCAGCAATACAGAGGCCTAATTTATGACTCATAATGAAACTTAGCTAAAATGGTCAACGCTAGACGCGGTGTGGTAACACAGATTTAATGAGAACGATATATTCCAGTTAATGTCCTGCAACGATATCTATTCATACGACAAACGAAGACAAACTTGGTACATGAATATGTTTTGAATATATAGATCCACAAAAAAAGAATCAAAGTACTGACAGTCTGATGTGACGATGCTTTTGAGAGGATGGATATAAAAGCATCAAGTGAAGTTTATCGACATCACCACAATCACCACAATTGTGTATGTTGGTATGAAAAAAAATTTGGTACAAAACTTTTGCGAAAACAATTTGGGTACGAAAACAAATTTGGGTACGAAACAAAATTCGGAACAAAAAAATTGAGACCGAAAATTGTTTGGGTATGCCCCCTGCTGCGCAGCTTTGAAGCCATATATTTTACCTTTGACCTTGAAGGATGACCTTGACCTTTCACCACTCAAAATGTGCAGCTCCATGAGATACGCATGCATGCCGAATATGGAGTTGCTATCTTCAATATTGCAAAATTTGACCTTTGACCTTGACCTTGAAGGATGACCTTGACCTTTCACCAATCAATATGTGCAGCTCCATGAGGTACGCATGCACGCCAAATATCGAGTTGCTATCTTTAATATTGCAAAAATTGACCTTTGACATTGACCTTGAAGGATGTCCTTGACCTTTTACCACTCAAAATGTACAGCTCCATGTGATACCAAATAATGCATGCCAAATATCGAGTTTATATCTTCAATATTGCAAAATTTGACCTTTGACCTTGAAGGATGACCTTGACCTTTTACCACTCCAAATGTGCAGCTCCATGAAATACGCATGCATGCCGAATATGGAGTTGCTATCTTCAATATTGCAAAGTTTGACCTTGACCTTGAAGGATCTTTACCTTTCACCACTCAAAATGTGCAGCTCCATGAGATATGCATGAATGCCAAATATCAAGTTACTATCTTCAATATTGCAAAATTTGACCTTTGACCATGACCTTGAAAGATGACCTTGACCTTTCACCACTCAAAATGTGCAGCTTCATGAGATACACATGCATGCCAAATATCAAATTACTATCTTCAATATTGCAAAATTTAACCATTGACCTTTGACCTTGAAGGATGACCTTGACCTTCACATTTCACAACTCAAAATGTGCAGCTCCATGAGATACTCGTGCATGTCAAATATCAAGTTTCTATCTTCAATATTGCAAAAGTTATGGGCAATGTTAAAGTTTTCGGACGGACGGACGGACGGACTGACGGACGGACAGACTGATGAAAAGACAGACGGACAGTTTAAAAACTATATGCCACCCTTCAGAGGCATAAACAAATTATGGCGAAAGTTAAAGTTTTCGGACGGACGGACAGATGCCATATATTTCACCTTTGACCTTGAAGGATGACCTTGACCTGTCACTTTTCAAAATGTGCAGTTCCATGAGATACACATGCATGCCAAATATCAAGTTGCTTTCGTCAATATTGAAAAAGTGATGGCGAAAGTTAAAGTTTTCGGACTGACGGACAGATGCCATATATTTCACCTTTGACCTTGAAGGATGACCTTGACCTGTCACCTTTCAAAATGTGCAGCTCCATGAGATAAACATGCATGCAAAATATTAAGTTGCTATCGTCAATATTGAAAAAGTGATGGCCAATGTTAAAGTTTTCGGACGGACGGACAGACGCCATATATTTGATATTTGACCTTGAACGATGACCTTGACCTTCAGGCTTCACCTTTCACTACACAAAATGTGCAGCTCCATGAGATACACATGCATGCAAAATATCAAGTTGCTATCTTCAATATTGAAAAAGATATGGCCAATGTTAAAGTTTTCGGACGGACGGACAGACAACATATATTTGACATTTGACCTTAAAGGATGACCTTGACCTTCACCTTTTACCACTCAAAATGTTCAGCTCTATGTGATACACATGCATGCCAAATATCAAGTTGCTATCTTCAATATTGAAAAAGTTATTGCCAATGTTAAAGTTTTCGGACAGACGGACAGACGCTTTATATATTTGACATTTGACCTTGAAGGATGACCTTCACCTTCACCTTTTACAACTGAAAATGTGCAGCTCTATAAGATGCACATGTATGCCAAATATCAAGTTGCTATGTTCAATATTTAAAAAGTTATGGCCATTAAAGTTTTCGGACGGACGGACAGACTGACACACTGACTGACTGACTGACTGACGGACAGTTCAATTGCTATAGGCCACCCTACCGGGGGCATAAAAAGCAATGGCGATATTTTTCTCAGCCACATAATTGTTAATAGTTTGATATCACAAAATTAAAGTGAAAGTAGAACTGTCAAAAATGACAACCGGTCAACGTGTTGTTTTTGCTGGCACGAGAGGGCGATTACACTCAATGTGTTCACATTTTTACCATAGGCTTTGTCAATGACCTTTATAGTATGGGTAACTTTGATATTATTTATTGCTTTCATGTAACTGCATGATTGTGTATATGTTTACAATACACAAAGCATAAATAATGATATAAATATACTGATTGAGCTTATAATAATCTGAGCACTATAGCCAGGTCAATTAAGGACTTAAAATACAATTTTTTGTCCTGATTTCATGAAGAAATGACCATGCAAGTCATAGATTTCAAAATCAAGGCCCTGGTCTGACACATTGATAACATTACCGTTAAACTGTTACCAGGCTTCTGAAATTATATTTTATTGAACTTTGTAAGGAAATCTAAATCAGGCACTGATTTTTCTTGTTTTAAAACAGTCAGAGATCAGTTGTGGCCTCTGGGTAATGACCAATTTTTGCTTACTTGTCACACCCTTAAAACTTTCCACACTTCTATAATAGCAAATCTGGATTTAGGTGATCTTCAATGATACATTTAAACTTTAGCTCTGTTACAAGAATGATGGTTAAGTCAAGTCACATATTTAAATCTAGGCCATGTCAAAATAAAAGTGTCAAAGACAAATGAAAGATGCGTTCATTATTTATTGTCCAGTTGTTTTCTACTGCTGTGAGTTTTTATATAATATAACTGATGAACATCATGTGAGAGAAAATTCACATTATCATTGTATATCAGGTTTAGCAGCCTTTTAGATAACAAAGTTGGCTAGTTTTCAATGTCGCTTCTGGGGATCAAACCCGTAGGGCTTTTAGGAAAATTGTTCGACCCCTCGAGAGCAACCAAACCAAAAATTAAGTCAAATATTACCGACTCGGTTTTTTTGAGTCGGTTCATGAGAGATAATGGAGCTTGATTGATCATTGTCGGCTCTGGTACTACTTACATGTACCCCGGGTACTCTTAAGTATACTTACATGTACCCCGGGTAATCTGAAATACAAAACAATATCCTTAATACAAAAAAAATAGTCGACATCGACTGATTAAGGGTTAAATTTCCCGGGTACATTTTAGTATATTTACCATTCCCGGGATACATGAAAGTATACTTTAGAGTACCCGGGGTACATGTACGTAGTACCAGAGCCGACAATGAACAATCGAGCGATAATGGAAGGTGCAACATCTCTCACGCCCGCTATCATCGCCTTAAGCAGTATTCAATTCTCAACAGGAAAGTGCTGGAGTCATTGATCTCGAGGGACAAGAAAAAAAATTGATTAATGTTCGAAATAAATAATTTAATTAATGACAATTCTATTATTTGAGCCAGGTCACAGGAAAAGCGCAGTCCAATCAGTATCCAATTAAATTATTTGTTATTGTCAGAAAACCGCTTTTAAGCAAACAGCTTTCAAGCGACTGCTGGCTGATCTAGATCCAAACTGGCCACAATCGCCTTAATGTCTCTTTTACTGTGACTCAGTTCATTTAACTTTAAAATGATAAAAAGTACTAACATAGAAGAAAGAGTACAAACCAGTAAAGAGTTTGAAATCAATGTTGAATTTCAGGACAGCTTGGTATCTGCAAATCCCCGATGAAATGTTGATATCGGGTATCATAGTCATTCAATATGTCGCAAAATGCTCGAATACAATTTATAACGCAAAATGTGAACTAAATTGATAACTAAAAATACCAGTATGCCAGTGTTGCCGTGTCAAGCTGTTACGATCGAGAAAGTCCTTCATTCACATCGAGTATATATCCTTCGAATTCCATCTATTGTTGTCATAAGCGGAGACTTAGTGAATAAATATTTCATATACCCTAAATTACAGCTTCTAAATAGCGAAACAAGCCAAGTTATGCTGTAAGAAAGTTTTGACACGAGACCTCATGGGGCGGCCATTGTTGAATGTTGAAACACGAACGACAACTCTGCTAGGCGAATGTAGAATTACCGAAATCCCCGCAACAAGTCAATATTTTTCAACAGAAGTGGGATATTGTTGTTAAGTTTTTGACTGTACCGCTGCTTTATAAGATAAATAAGCCCCAGATAAATTTATGACACTTGAAGGTCTTTACAGCGGGGATTTCGGTACCTGATCGTGCTTGTGCAAATATGCACTATGAATTCATACTGGGAATCCCAATAATAATGTTTATATTTTAGTTTTTCACGATCAAACTTGGATAAAAACAATGTTTCATCAGTGATTTCAGTGTTTTTGCAATATTCATATCCGCAGTATTTTGAGAAATTATCAATATTAAGGGGGATTTCTGGAGATTTCGGTGGATTTGGGGGGATTTCGGTAATTACGGGGATTTCGGTATTTCTACGACCCGAGCATTATCTCAATTGGTCTGGCTCGGTCTTTTACATAGGTCGCCATTGTGATGATTTTTTTTATGGAATCATACCTTAGACGATGATGAAACAGCATCGTCAAAGAGAGTATTTTGTATCGTGTTCAATCTATGTTATCAGACCACATCTAGTGTTTACAATTTGGCTTTTTCTACATTGACTTGGTATGTGTACACTTTATTTTTTTAAATATTGTAAGAAATATTCGTTTGAGTTTGTATGAGCTTTAAATAAAGAAGAATACTTCAATAATAGTGTACATTTATTCGCCATTGTACATTTGGATTATTTAGTTTGTGGAATAATATAAAGGACGAAATGATCATATACATACGGCCGAACTTAAATACGATTAGAAGTCTTGAATGTTCATCAATATAGTTTATATTTCATTTTGACAATCATAAAACAAACGCAGATAAATTAATATTGCTTCAATTTGTGTAATCACAAATCAAACAAAATGATTAAGTTTTCCGGCGAAGGTTATCATGAAAAACAATAGAATAAAAAAAAGAATACGACCCAAAGTTAGCCATAATAGATATAATAACATTTCTCCACGCTTTATAAATAGCTAAATTTTCAATCAAATTGATATTTTAGATGTAAATAATGCTATAAATGCAATCATATTAAGGCTAACATAGTGAACTGGACTAATGTAACTCTTTCTACCATTACGACACCGTGTGCATTCAAAAGTTAAATGATATTCATTTTCGCGAACATTACACATTTCAAGTCTTCGCATTATATTTACATTGGTTTAAGCCATCGACCAGTTCCAAATCTTAGTCTTAATGCAGAGATGCTCTTAGTTTTGAGAGGACCAATCTTGATTTGGAAATAGTCACGTGATTTGAATAAGATTTGCATTTCAAATCTTACATCAATACATACATTTTAGCACTCTTAATAACCTTACTCAGAATTACATCTTTGTATAAATAAGTCTGTCACTCTAGTTATATATTATCATCTCCAACTCCTTGGTTGTTCAACCACAAATCATGTTAACCACATTTTTAACCCATTTATGCCTAGTGGACTCTCTCATCCTTGTAAATTGGATCAATTTATTTCCAAAATTAGGGATTTTTAGTATATTTATTTCTATATATAGAATATTTCTTACAGAAATTCCTTTAAGCAAACAGCGCAGACCCTGATGAGATGCCGCATCATTCCTTTTGTCTAGACGCTAGGCACAAATGGGTTAAGTTAACTTGAAACCAAATACGCAAAGGATTTATTTTTTTGGTTAACACAAAAATACCTACACATGATAATATAAACAATTCTAATATATAATCCCGTTTGCATGTTAACTTTACTTAGCCAACATCTATTTATATTGACAAAATATCTACATGACAAACATGTTCTACCGAGTTCACTATATAAAAAGTTCTAAGAATTATTTACAAAATTAAAATGTACTGCTGTTATTGTAAAATCATTTTAATGGGCCTTTACACGTTTTGGTAAATTGATAAAAAAAATTAAAAAAGTGGTTTAAGATTGGCAAATTTTCGTTTTAGTTATAACCTTTGTGAGGATACAGTACTACTGAACATTTACCTTGCTCTAAAATGTCCATTATATGCATCGTTAGACGAATTAAAAACCTGAAAATTATTAAGCGTTGCAACGCAAAACGATTGAATAATTTTGCGAGTTCTGTTTTTGTCGTTATATTTTGTGATACTACGAGGGTTGCTTAAATAAAGTATAAAATACATCCTTATTTGAATGAGCACGGATGACCGAGTGGTCCAACCGGTAGACTTTTACTCCCGAACAGGGGTCAGTGGTTCGCGCCAAGTTATGGGTTACTTTTTTTTCTTTTTTTAAATTGCATTCTTGTGTTGTTTTTTTACTTCAGCGCCAGCGTTTTAGATCCAATGTCTACATTTATCAATATAAAGCATTTAATGACAAACTTCAATACATGCCAATATCTGTGAAAAGTCCCAAAATCCCTTATCCATATCTTGAAACAGGCCTTATTAGTTAATTAAACATTTCTAACTGATATTTTATCATACCATTGCACAATTTGGGCCAATATTTTGTGTAATGTAAAGATAGAGTTCATCAGTTGTTAATATAAACTTTCAACAGTTTAGGAAAATGAAAACAAGCTATGTTAATTATTCGAAAATATCTAACCGGTTATCGTTTTTATAAATTTAGTATTTCTCCTTAATATTCTTCCTTTACTTAATTCAGTAATTTACTTTTTATTTTCTTCACTGACTTTAGTCCGTTGAAATATTGGTACAAATAATTGATTCTAGTCCTTCAGGTCAGATTATATTAGTGTTAATCCCAATGTAACCGGCAAATAACATAATGCAAAGTTTGCAAACATCTTATGATATTCCTTCAAATTAATTAGTAAGGCAAAAATCTTCGAGAATATATAGGGCGACAGCTTAATTCTGACTTACCCCTAACATACACGTCAATCTATCACTTATAACATTATTGCACTTTACTAATGATCTACCAATTAAGTACATCGAGCGAACAATCTCGTTCATTTTACCCCGAATGCCCTTTTTAATTTATGAAAGAATACGTAAATTGTGTACATTTAATGAAATTGAAGATCAGTGCCCTTCTGTTATCATGTGCCATTTATGTTATACTTAAACAACGCAAAACATACCTGATACTTGCAGAAAAAGTATGTATGAAAATGTATGTTGATACGCCAAGCTAATTAATGTATTAACGCTTTTTAACTTGCAGCAGATACTATTAAGGTTATTGGAGAATATATTATTCCCCGAATTGAAATTTTGATATTTTATCTGACTGCATATTTATTACGATTTGTTCCCATTTACTTTACTTTTTTGTAACAGAAAGAGCCTACTCGTTAATCCTAGATTCTCAAAATAATCATATATTTGTAAAAAAAAGGATAAACATGGTGCTGTTGTTTTGACGCATGTGTATTTGTTATTGATTAATTAATTTTTACGATTAGCTGTAAAATGCTTCTATGGAAAATTCAATATCTGTTCTGTTCAGTTCGGTTGATTTTTGAAGCAATATTAATTTTATCAAGCGTAAGCCTGCAAAACGGTTTAAATTATTTTATTCTGAGCTTCTTATACATTGGAAAACAAGTTCAACGTGATTTTCTGTTGCGGTCTGGTTCATATTACATGATCGACAGGTTCATTCATTAATGGGAATTTTTATTGTATCTATCACTTTTAATACCAAAATTGTATGAGGACGTTCTGAATCGTGCAAAAGCAAACCTTAATTTCATTTCATGCAATTTTTGCAAATATGGCTCCAATGTGAATTTATCTTTAATACGATGATATGTTTATAATTAAAGTGATATTATGGGCATCTAACAGTTAATAGGTGTCTATCGCAACCGTTGTTTATTTTTGGTGTTTTCACCTCATATGCACTTATATTTGTTAATGCAGCATCAACATACTAAAACAATATCCCGGAATGAGAAAACTAATGCATTTGAATATCAACCGTACTTTCGTTTGACAACTGATCACGCATGTGAACCTAAATTTAGTTTTAGTGCAGATTCGTTTATACGACACAAAGACACCATTTTGTTTTACGGATCAATTCTGCATACAGGACTGGGTGGGTCACGTACAATATATAATATTAAATATATTTTTATAAACAACTGGTAGCAAGATCAGTTGCAGATAATTGGTCAGTAACCACATTTTAACTAACTCTTTTGACCTGTTAATTCTGTTCAGCTCAATTCAACAGTGAAAAATGCCTATAATATCACTTTAAGATGATGAATTAACATCGAAATGTCATGTTTTATTTATACTTTGCTTTGCCCCAATTTCCAGAATTGCAAAATCTCAATTATCGGTTATCTCGAATTTCACAAAACCGTTAGTTTCGATACATTCCTCGTTATTTGATTTCTTAGCGTGTCCCTCTTTAGCATGTTAAACACTCATTTCACAATATCATCGTTACATAAATTTATTCGTCACGGGGGTGGTGTATTGATCTACGTTTGTACCGACTTGTCGTTCAACAGTCGAAGGGATCTGGAGCATGCAGAATTAGGAGCAACATGGCTCGAAATACTCTTGCTGAAGTGTAAACCAATTCTTTGCGTTGCAGTTTACAGACCTCCGAAACAGTGTAATTTTTATGATGAATTTGAATCTGTGTTATCATCTAGTACCCATTTCTCTGAATATGAAACTGTAATTTTGGGTGACTTCAACACAGATGTTTCTAAATCTAAATCCAGTGCTCTTGTGTCAGCTTTTAAAGATTTTATCAATATGTTTAGTTTAACACAATTAATATGTAATAGTACAAGAGTGTGCAACACCACTTCTACCACTATTGATTTGGTTCTAGTTTCGGACCCGGAGAAGATTTCACAGTCTGGTGTTATAGAAACAACTTTCAGTGACCATCACATGATATATTGTACCCGGAAAGTAACAAAATCATTCATAGGATCGCATAATAACATTTCAGCACGTTCAATGAAAAATTATAACAGGGAGATTTTTCAAGAGAACCTTTTGGCTACGGATTGGAATCAGGTTTTGTTGTGTGACAATGCTTCTGAAGCTTAGGATCTTTTTAAACATATATTTATGTCAGTGATAGACAACATTTCTCCTATTAAACAAATGAGAATTAAACAAAGGACTGAACCATGGATAGATTCTGACATTTTGGAGGCCATCAACCAAAGAGACAAGGCTTTAAGTAATTACAAAAGTGATAAAAGTGCTGAAAATTTTTAACTATTTAAATTAATAAGAAATAAGTGTATTGATACAGCGAAAGAAAACTTCTTTACAGAGTCTCTTGGAGCTAACAAAAATGACTCTAAGTCACTCTGGTCTATCATTAAGAATCTTGGTTTACCATCTAAGAAATGATTATCTTCCTCTTCTAATATTTGTCTTAACATTGACGGAAATATATGCTTTGATAAGGAAATTATTGCAGATTCTTTTAACCATTTTTACACTATAGTTGCCTCTAAGCTTGTTGATAAATTACCAACTAGCGTTCTTAAGTTTGGAAAATCATTTGTCATTAATTTTTATGCTAAACTTGGTGTAAAAGCTGTTAACAATTTTTATTTTTTTTTAGTTTCTGAGAACCAAGTGCTCAAATATTTAAACCAGCTTAGTTCTAATAAAGCAACAGGTTTAGACGGTATGCCCTCACGTTTTGTGAAAGATGGGGCTACGATTATTTCTCAACCTCTCACTCATGTTATTAATCTCTTATACAGGGTGTTGTTCCAGAGGATCTCAAGTATGCTAGGGTTGTTCCTATTTTTTTTAGAAAAGTGATAAAACCTCTGTTGGTAATTACCGTCCAGTCTCTATTTTGAGTATTATATCTTAAATATATGAAAATGTTGTATATGACCAGGTTGAGTCATACTTCAAGGTTAACAAATTGTTGTATAAATTTCAGTCTGGTTTCAGAAGTGTTTTTTTTTTAACGGACACCTGTCTCATACATCTGACTGATTATATCAGGTTGGAAATGGATAAAGGTAATCTCGTAGGAATATTTCTTCTAGACCTCCAAAAGGCCTTCGACACTGTTAATCACTCTATACTTCTCATAAAATTAAGTGCAGCAGGTCTTGGTGATGATATCTTAAGGTGGTTCAAATCATACCTTTCAGATAGACAGCAACTTGTTGATGTTTCAGGCACTCATTCCGGTACAGCCCCAATATCATGTGGAGTTCCACAAGGGTCAATTCTAGGTCCCCTGCTCTTCCTACTCTATGTTAATGATATGTCTGCTGTGGTCAAAAATAAGCTCCTCCTATATGCAGATGACTCAGGTATTATCGTGTCTGGTAAGTGTAAAACTGATATTGAAAGGTTATTGAAAGAGGATTTAAGGTCTCCTCACACATAAGCGAAAGTCTCCCGACGTCAACTTGCGTGTACTGGCAAATAAGCAAAATTCGTTCTCATTAGTATATGTACGTTGCACATAGTTGGTGGTGTTCGTATGGATGCGTTTGTGAGCTTTTGCGTCCGTTGCGATTAGTTCTGTTCGTCGGAAAATTTTAAACATGTTCAAAAATTGTTGGCGAATAAAAGTTTCGTCTATCGTTCATTAAAATTCGTGTCAATACGTTAGCCGATCGAAAAGTCTTCGCATAGCGTTCGTCAACTGGCGTTAGAGGTCGCAGCTCTCAGCTAATTTGCATATCATGATTACTTGAGTTGCATATCAAGCGAACGAGGACGATCCGAAAACAAATCTTTGCGCTAGCTTGCGAACTGTTGCGAACTATAGCGATGATTTGCGTATTGTAGCGAATTGAATGCGACGCATTTTAGCGATTTATAACGATACGTTAACGTTCAGAAAACGAACGGTATACGCTCGTATACGAAACAATCCGAAGGGTAACTACGATAGGCGAATCTATGCGAATCCATCCGCAATAATAGCGCTCCTGATTGTTTTAGTAGTTTGTGCAGACATATGCCTATATTTCATATATATAATGTTGAAGGTATCATTATTTCTTTGTCAAATTGAAGATATACAACGCCTGAAACTGCAGTATGTTGCTGCTATGGCCAATCAAGAAGTAGTCCAGCAACAACTAAACATACACCGCTTTCTCAGACTAAGGTGGAGAAGAGGAGCCAGAGCACGTAATATCTGGAGAAGACCATGACTGCATTCCGGGAGACGGCGCCAATTTGACATCTATGATCAGCTCATGGTTGAGTTCAAAAGTGAAGATCCTGGAACATTTAAGAAATTCCTCCGCATGCCTACTGAAATGTACGATACAATTTTGGAAAGGTTCGTCATCGCCTCGTGAAGCAACACACTCGGTACATTGAGACCTTGAATCCAGGGCTAAAGTTAGCTGTCACACTACGTCACCTGGTTTCTGGTGTCAAGTACTCAGACATGAAGTATTCCTGGTGGGTCGCTGAGAATGCCCTCTCTGTAGTGGTCAGAGACGTGTGTCATGCTATATGTGAAGAATATGTTGATGAGGTAATGACAGCCCCCTCCACACCTGAAGAATGGAGACAACTTGCTGATTGTTTCCTCAAGAATTGGAACTTTCCAAATTGCGTTGCTGCTATTGATGGCACGCACATAGCTATCAGAAAGCCTGCCAGCTCTGGTTCGTTATATTATAATTATAAGGGATTCTTCAGCATCATCTTACTGGCCATTGTCGACTCGGACTACAAGTTCGTATGGTGTGATCTGTGTTGTGAGTATTAGTCTACATAAATTTAAATGCATTATTTTGTAATTACATAAATTATATACATTAAGTGCTGTTTTCAATGTACAGTTGTATACTGACAATTTCATATCCTTTTGTTTTCTCAGGATACGGTTCAAGTGGAGATGCCAAGATTTATAATTAATCAGAATTCCTTTAGATGGTGCAGGATGGTTAATTTGGATTTCCAGACCCACAGCCCTTTCCAAATGACACCGTCGACATGCCCTATTTCATAGTTGGAGATGACGCTTTCAGCCTTAGCGAGAACATGCAGACACCCTATGGACATAGAGTCCTGACAAGAGACGAAAGCATCCTGAACTACCGGTTATCCAGGGCTAGGAGAGTATCAGAAAATGCATTTGGGATTTTGGCCAACCGATTCCATGTACAGTAAAGTTCCGCTATTAAGACGAGGCTAAATAGTGGTCTCAATAGCGAAGTGGTCTTAATATCGGACCATTTTCCTTCATAAATTAACCATTTGGGACTTGAATATTGTCAAAAAAAAAAACGCATAATTTGTTTAATCTTCGAAGTTGTCTTAATAGCGGAACTTTACTGCAATACCCTTTTTTAAAAGTCAATTTCATTTATAAAAGAAATGTTCACGTTAACTTTTAACACATAACAATACTGGTCATCTGTAATTTCAGATATTTCTCACAAAAATGAACCACAGCCCATCCACAGTAAGGCTGATTGTAAAGACGTGCTGCATTCTCCACAACTTGATGAGGATCAGGTACCCCACTATGCAGAATGCACTGGTTGGCCATCATGATAGAAGAGGCGATCTGTTTCCTGGGGAATGGAGAAGAGGTCGCAACTTGGAGGATACCAGGAATGTCAATATCAGGGGCCACAACACAGCAATAAAAAAAGGCAAGATTGTGAGAAACACCCTGAAGCACTGGGTCAATTCTCAAGCGGGATGTGTGCCATAGCAAGACAGGATGTTGCCACACAAGAGATAGAAATAAAGTGTAACATATTAGTGGAATAAATTAATAAAGAGTATTGTTGTTTTTGTATTGGCCTTATAAAGGGAAGTAATAGTAATAGTAAGACACGAATTTACGCAAAATCTTTAATGAAAAAGACTTCATGCATAATAAACACGCATAGTCGAGTCGGAAAAAAGTTAGTCTATATCAAAACGCCCGGATGCAGAAACACCGTTTCGAAAATATTTGGCGGTATGCGAAATTATGCGCAAGGTTGCGCTTACATTCTTATCTTTACGCTCCTTATAGCTCCTAATCACTAACCGAAAGAACGAATATAATTTGCGCAACCTAACGCTTTCTAGCGAATTGCAGTAACTGTTCGTCAAACTTCGTAAATCGTTCGCACCAAATAGTTCCTCTACGTTCACCGTTCGTTATAATATTACACAATGCAACACATTTTCAAACAATTTCGGTAAAAATTCGCTAGAATTCATAAATTTACCATTTTCGCCAGGTTTCGTCATATGGATTCGTCTATGTGTGAGGAGGCTTTTACATCTGGTTAGTCAGTGGTTGGTTGATAATAAGTTGTCTCTGCATTTAGGTAAGACGGAGTCTATTCTTTTTGGTTCTAGGCATAGAATCAGGTCAAACCCTTCTCTCGATATTTCTTGTAATGGTACCATTATTGAATCTACATCTTCAGTTTAATACCTAGGGGCTACATTGGATCAAACTTTGTCCTTTGGAACCATGGCTCGTTCAGTCATTCAGAAGGCCAACTCCAGGTTCAAATATCTATATAGAAAGAAACAATATCTCACCCAGCAAACCAATAAACTTCTTGTCATGTCTTTGATCCAATGTCATTTTGATTATGCTTGCTCTATTTGGTACCATAGTCTCGCCAAAGTGTTACAAAATAAGCTCCAAACCACCCAGAATAAGTTATTGCGGTTTGTCCTTGGTCTCAATGCAAGGGCACATATTGGGCCAGAACACTTTCGATCGCTCAACTGGCTACCAGTCAATAAACGTGTAGACCATATTGTTCTTGGCCATGTGTTTAAGATTAAAAATGGTTTGGCCCCTGACTATATGGGAGAACATTTTATTTCGCAGGCCTCTATTCATTCATACAGGACCAGGTCAACTCAAAAAGGTGCATTTGCTGTCCCCAAAGTCAAAGGTTTCGGGACAAAGTCTTTTTGTTACACGGGATGCTCATTATGGAACAATTTACCCTCCAGTATAACACAGCTTGATAAATTGTTTGTTTTTAAGTCGTCTTTAAAAACTCATTTATAAGAAAATCTGTAACTTTTTATGTGTATAGTTTGTTTGTTTTTTTTTAAATTAAGGAATCATTTCTAGTCATCAACTTTTATCAACATTGATCCTATCTTCCATAAATGTTATGCATTTTCCATTTTTTAAGTGCCACTCTATGTCCTGCCACCAGCACAAAGGACCACAATGGAAATATGGGTTTACTAATTTTTGTGTTATCCTTGGTGTTGGTGTGTATGTCATGGTATATTTATTTTCATGTAAGTGATATTTTTATATTTTGTACATGTTGTTAATGCCCATGTATGCATTCCTTGCCGAAATAAATCTATCTATCTATCTGCCAAATACCAATTGTTTAGGGCGTAATTTGTTGACATAAATGACGAGGGATCCTATCGAGTTCTCCGTAGAGTGAAGAAGAATTTGTAGACTTTTTAGCGCCAAACAGTAATCGAACAAATTTAGAGTGTACCAATTAAATGTTGTTCATTTGATGAAAGCCTTATTTCAAAACCAATATTTAAGATTGAGGTAACAAAGGTATCGAATAACTGTATTATGTGCTGGATTGGTAAATAGATTGCATCAAATCTTTGAAATTAGTTTGTCTTTAAATATACCTCATAACAATTATAAGGCCTACAGCAATACAAAACTTTCTGAATATTTTGTCATATTCGTTTATCGTTTCATCCTGACAGTTTCGCAAAATAACAATCCATTGTATGCTTATCATGCAATGCAATCAACAATTGTATATTTTCATTTACCGAAATCTGGTTTAGTCCCCACACGTGAATAAAACTAATGTTCTTTTGCAATCAACTTGAAAATATCCTTATAAGAGATAAGCAATGCAAGTTAATTACTCATTAGTGAAATTTTCATCAGAATAACATATTTTCAAAAGGATGAGGTACAATGAAATGAAATATCAATGGAAGTATCAGATTAGCTCTTTCTTGTTCAGAACTCACCATAAAACCACATATTGTGCTTATTCCAGATCATCGTAATGAATCTGGGACAGTTGCCACAATCCATGGCATGACATGCATAATAACATAGCGTCGATGAATATGAGTAATATTTTAAGCGAATATTTCTGTTTAATATTATGTGGTCCAGCAGATATTTATAACAGTATTCATTACAGACGTTAATCGATTTTGTTTGCTTGAGTTGCTATACTTCACAAACATTATGCGCCTTGACTGTTTTGTCTTAATTAATACGCAGGTTGCGAAAGATGAATGGAAGACAATTATTAATATGCAGACAAACGATTAGAAAGCAAAGCTTGTAAAATGATTTATATTGCCACACGATATCTTAAGAACGCTTTGACCATCTAATAAGATGCTCTGGTTTATTATACAACAAAGGAAGACGCTTGTAAATATTAACGACCACGGATCGTTAAAAGGGTCTTGTCTTTAGAAATGTTTCTCTTACCGTAAATGTATATGAAACTTTACAAGTACAATAATGTTAGTAAAATTGCTACATGTTTTAGAAGAAGTATTCACAAATATGTTTTGAAAAACTACTTCCTCATTTCACGGAATAAATCCACATGAACATGTACCCAGAGTACGGAGGTCGTCTTTTATTGATTAAATTAAGTTTAAACTGATTAGATTCGTTTACAAAACGTTAAAACGATACCAATGATACATTCAACCCCTATCTACACGTGAATGGCTGTTATGCATAAGTAAATGTTCATAAAAATATGAATACATATTATTTTTTTATTTAACATATGTCTAAATTTTGTAAACATTGTAAAAGGCATGAACTTGAGTTTTTTTGGTTTAAAATTATAACATGTTGTGTTTACCCTTTATGTAATCTTCAGGATGACAACACGCTCTGAGTAAATGCGTTTAGCAAGAAACGCTTATGAAGCGAAGTATAAATTGGTATGCTCTTAAAAAGTTTATTTCCACAATAATAACAAACTACATATATCAATATAAATCAATATTGTGCTAAGACTAAAGCCATGTAGTTAACCGGAAAAAACACGACACGTGAGAACAATAAACATCCAGATATATCGTCATCTTGTCGTTCTTTAGATGAGGCAAGCAACACATTTGCTATACAATGCAGCATAATAATTATAAAATTATACACACAACAAAATCAGAGAACACACATATGTCGTGTAACATTAACCCCATTACATATTAATTAATCTGGAAACATAAATGTAATACATAAGCGCTTCAATTACATGTTTGTATTGGAACATCGGCAAGGCGACATTTACCATCTACAAACAAGTTAACAGAACATAGTCAAAGTGCAAAATTACAATACAAATATATATTAATAAACAGAAACTGCAATGAAAAGTGATCAAATATCATGTGCAAATGTGTATGTGTTTACGACAACTCGATAAGACCAAATAAGTAGTATGCTTACAATATATTGAGGGTTTCAATATATTTATTTAAGCAAATACTTGAAGACTTTCCTTACCGAGTTTTATGGCATCAGTGATGAATCTGGCTACATTGTTAAGGTAGCGCACCTGTAATGGGCACCTTTCCAAATATAATCTAATGTATTATTTTCTTAATCAGCATCATTTCACTTAACTACATGCAATTTGTTAGGGAGGCTTTCCATGCTTTTTAAAGAAATATACTTATTCTTTTCAAAACCACCCCCACGCTCGGCTTTTGTCCAGTTTATTTTCACCACTGGGGTATATGAAAGTTCCATAATTCGTCCAGATTTCCAAATATGGGCATGCATTTGGTGTCTACAGATGCAGTAAAGGTGTTTGAAGTTTAAACAAGATAAAATAAATATTCTTTTACAGACATTTATTTTAAGCTCATCTAATTTTTTTTTTTAAATATGAGCCATTGTCATCACCTTGGCGTCGGCGTTGGCGTCGGCGTCCGGTTAAGTTTTGCGTTTAGGTCCACTTTTCTCAGAAAGTATCAATGCTATTGCATTCAAACTTGGTACACTTACTTACTATCATAAGGGGACTGGGCAGGCAAAGTTAGATAACTCCGGCGTGCATTTTGACAGAATTATGTGCCCTTTTTATACTTAGAAAATTGAAAATTTTGGTTAAGTTTTGTGTTAAGGTCCATTTTATTCCTTAAGTATCACAGCTATTGCTTTCATACTTGCAACACTTACTAACTATCATAAGGGGACTGTGCAGGAAAAGTTATGTAACTCTGACTGGCATTTTGACAGAATTATGTGCCCTTTTAAACTTAGAAAATTGAAAATTTGGTTAAGTTTTGTGTTTAGGTCCACTTTATTCCTACAGTATCAAAGCTATTGCTTTCATACTTGCAACACTTATTAACTATCATAAGGGGACTGTGCAGGCAAAGTTATGTAACTCTGACTGGCATTTGGACGGAATTATGGGCCCTTTATACTTAGAAAATTGAAAATTTGGTTAAGTTTTGTGTTTTGGTCCACTTTACCCCTGAAGTATCATAGATATTGCTTTCATACTTGGAACACTCGCAAACTATCATAAGGGGACAGTAAAAGGACAAGTTGCATAACTCTGGTTGTCATTTTTACGGAATTATGGCCCTTTTTTGGCTTAGTAACTTTGAATATAAGGTTAAATTTTGTGTTTCGATCCACTTTACTTCTAAAGTATCAAGGCTATTGCTTTCAAACTTCAAATACTTTCATGCTATCATGAGGTTACTGTACCTGGCAAGTTGAATTTTACCTTGACCTTTGAATGACCTGGACTCTCAAGGTAAAATTATTAAATTTTGCTAAAATTGCCATAACTTCTTTATTTAAGATTAGATTTGGTTGATACTTTGACAAAACTACTCTAACCTGACATACCACAATAGACTCCACCCAAACCATCCCCCGTGCCCTACCCCCCCCCCCCCCCCCCGAATCCCCCCCCTAACTTTTTTTTTAAGATCATCTCACAAATGACCACCAGACCCTCACACTATACCCCCCCACCACACCCCCCAAATTATTTTTTTTTAAACGGTTAAAAAACACAAATATTTATTTTTATTATTTTATTTTTGAAATACCGTCAAACCATCGCACCCAAGAATCCCCCACCCCCCCTTCCCCCTATTTTTTTTTTTAGATCATCTCTCAAATGACCACCACACCCTCACACTATTCCCCCCCCCCCCACCCCACCCCACCCTTCCCCCCCCCCAATTTTTTTTTGAAACTGTTAAAAAACACAAATATTTATTTTTATAATTTTATTTTTGAAATACCGTCCAACCATCGCACCCAAGAATCCCCTCCCCCCCCCCCCGATTTTTTTTTTTTTGCAATTTTTTTTTCGAATTTTTGGAAGATAAGTAATAAATGTCCACACCCCCACACTATACACCCCTCTTCACTCCACCCCTCCCTCCTTTGTGATTGAAATTGAGAGTCCCTTCACCTTTAAAAAGAAAATAGATGAGCGGTCTGCACCCGCAAGGCGGTGCTCTTGTTTATAACTTGTTATCTATGGAAGAGCGCCATGAAATGTAAGTGGTTCCAGCCAAGTAGACATTGGGTTGATTAAAAACAAAGTGTCATAAAATTCAAAATAGTATCATTTAAGTAATATTGTGAACATAATTTTTATAGATACACTATTTACAGCAAAAATACCAAGAAATAGACAGATTTACCGTTTACTTTTTGAAATAAAAATAAAAATGCAACATGCATGTTTCGTATTTTTAGCAGTAAATCACCAAATTTTGCCATAAAGTTGTTTTAATTTTAAACATTGAAGAATGTGCATAAAAATTGCAACATATTAAACAAGAAACATAGTTAATATGCTATATTAAATAAAATAACGTAAAAAAAGAAATAGAACGCGTGGCAAAAAGTATGCATTGTCGGCAGGATTCGAACCTGCGCGGGAAGATACCAAAATATTTCTAGTCTAACCTTAACCACTAAGCCACAACAACTACACATTAGTACCTGCTTAAATGAGATATCCATACGTAAACAGGTAAAAAGCCTCGTCGATCTTCAAAGAAATCGTGGGAAATCATTACAGGTGCGCTACCTTAATTACTTTTACATTTTAACAAGATATCATTTTTAAATTTCACTTAAATTGGCCAGTTTGAACAAATTTATTTCGTAGATCATTATACATTAAGCAAATTAGAAAGAAGTGATATTCGTGTTTAACAGTATTTGCGTTAATAGTTTACATTTGCGTTAAAATGTGGGTATATACTTAAATCTACGAATCTATATATCAAATTACCATTTTATACAAATGCAGAAAGTATTTTTTTATGTTAACGTAACAGTATGAAATAAAGGTTAATATGTGATCATGAAATACCAATAATTAGATACTCCAATTAGTTTTGTTTCTTTTCAGTTTTCGATTTTACGATATTGATAGACATTTGATTATTCGATTAAAATCAAACCTAAAATCTGTTAAAAATGAAGTATTGAAACACAAAAGATCAGCTTCTATGAAAATGTATTTAATAGGTCTTAAGAAATGTATGTCCCATAATCACAGTAAATTATTCAATGTGTTGATCGTGGAATGAGTTTTGAAATATTTATTTAAACACAAAACGTTTAAGTACCATCCACAACATAATTTTTACAATAAATTAGTATAGGACAATTATAAGCATATGCAATTGTTAACAATGAGTAAAGTAACAAAGAGACAAATGATTTAAAAACAACAATAAAACATCAATTTTAACATGACAAATGCAATATACGAAATATCCACAGACGTCATAAGGACATGAGTATACGAAATATCCACAGACGTCATAAGGACATGAGTATGAATACAACACCAACACAACAACACAATAAAAACGATTCAAACCAGGTTAATCGCACAGCAGCATAATACAATTATGCATTTTTTTTTAACAAGCTGATTTTCAGACTGTAAATACGATCATCATATAACATAGCACACCATTATCGAATTACGAAATGCATCGTTTAAATTACAGTTAAAATCATATACTTTTTCATATAACCACGATCTTTGTCTAAAATCTGTACATCTATATACATGTATTGTTTTATTGTGCTTTCTAACATGTCATGCACACATTTATTTCTCAAAAACACTTCACATATATGGAAAACATTTACATTTGATTATATGGCGTATTGTCAAACGGAAACGAGTCTTGAAAATGTAGTCCTTGATGAACAATAATCAGTTTCTACGGTCGGCTCTTAGGAGTTCTAATATATGTAGTCCTGGATGAACAATAATCAGTCTCTACGGTCGGCTCTTAGGAGTTCTAATATATGTAGTCCTTGATGAACAATAATCAGTTTCTACGGTCGGCTTTTAGCTTGAAAATGTAGTCCTTGATGAACAATAATCAGTCTCTACGGTCGGCTCTGTAGTCCTTGATGAACAATAATCAGTCTCTACGGTCGGCTCTTAGGAGTTCTAATATCATGTAGTCCTTGATGAACAATAATCAGTCTCTACGGTCGGCTCTTAGGAGTTCTAATATCATGTAGTCCTTGATGAACAATAATCAGTTTATACGGTCGGCTCCTTGATGAACAATAATCAGTCTCTACGGTCGGCTCTTAGGAGTTCTAATATATGTAGTCCTTGATGAACAATAATCAGTTTCTACGGTCGGCTCTTAGCTTGAAAATGTAGTCCTTGATGAACAATAATCAGTCTCTACGGTCGGCTTTGTAGTCCTTGATGAACAATAATCAGTCTCTACGGTCGGCTCTTAGGAGTTCTAATAGTAGTCCTTGATGAACAATAATCAGTCTCTACGGTCGGCTCTTAGGAGTTCTAATATCATGAAGTCCTTGATGAACAATAATCAGTCTCTACGGTCGGCTCTTAGGAGTTCTAATATCATGAAGTCCTTGATGAACAATAATCAGTCTCTACGGTCGGCTCTTAGGAGTTCTAATATCATGTAGTCCTTGATGAACAATAATCAGTCTCTACGGTCGGCTCTTAGGAGTTCTAATATCATTCCTAAGACCCGCTTGTTAACAATGAAGGCAAAAAATAAAAACACGCCTTGTGATGCGTTAAGAACAATGAATAAATAAGAGAAAATTATATACTCGGTGAAACTATATATGATACCAAATATCCAAGTCATTCCTGTAATTGTTGATAGTTTGACAAAAATGAGAAGCTCATTTCGGTCATTTTGCACATTTCTTTCAATTTTAGAATTTCTGATACGGATGACAACGTGGATGAACATTGCAAAATTCGAAACGATTACTAGGCAAACAGGGATCATAAATGTATAAATTACATTTTCTTGTAAGTTTATGTGACATACTTTGTACCCGTAACCAATATTGTTGTTAATATGTGTTGACATCGCGCTATTTATTCCAACACATGTCGCTGAAACCGTAAAGGCATAAACATTATATAAGCAATATTCCCTTAAGTGTGTTTCAGATGGTAATATTTGTGTTTTACGGAACACCCGGTACATGTGGATTGTACATACATTCATCCACATGATGACCATCAACCATGAAAAGTGAGACAATAAACCTACTGCTTTGCATGGCGTTGAATCACCTTCGAGTCGTCCGAAACTACCAACGATGTAAACAACATGTGCAGTAAGAAGCGCTATAAATAATGCCATAGCATTTTTCCCAGGCGTATTAAATCTGAGTTTAGGAAGAAGAGTGTACGACATCAGTGATAAAATAAGGCATACAAGTGAAACAACAATACAGACCAGCGATACCCATTGTTCAGTAGACCATGTCACACTTGAACTGATAGTCATGTATTTCTGATATGTATCGTAGCACAACGATATAGCCCCATTATTAAAGTGCACGTATTCGTTCGTATCGATTTCAAATGTATTACCTATATGAAATACGCCATCGTATGTTCGTTTCCAATGTGTGCTATTTAGAAATAATTTTATTCTAGGGCATGGTAAAAAATCCATTAAATCAAACACATAACTAACCCGATCACATGGGTAACATGAGATATCGGGCCAAAGACGACACATAAGTTGAGTATTAAATAAAAACACATTATTGTCATAATTACCGAACGCATCCACAACTTTCACTCGATAAACATGATCATCTCCATCAGGTATTTCCAACTTGTGCAAAGCCGATACAGTTTCAACACTAAATATTTCCAGTTCTAATGTCACGGTAAACCTTAGATCAACGTCTAAACAAAACAAGCTCGACCCTGTTACCTGATTAGACAATTCTAAAACATATATAGTCTCTACATAAAAAAGACAGAGTTGATTGTCAAAAATATTTCTCAGCTTCGTGTTTAAGATGCCAAGAAGGCGGATAACAGTTGTTTCGTTCGGTTGGGAAACTTTCTGTAAAGGGATTAGCTTTACTTTAACTGAGACAGCGTAGTTGTACCATTTCATATTTGATATACACTGACCATTTTTGTAGACTCGTCGACCAGGACAGTAAACTTTACTTTCCTCCTGCAAATAATAAAACTTGTTTTAAGAATAATAATACTGAGCTTTCTTATCAACCAGTTCATATTAACCTTACATTGATGACATGAAGGTCATTCGTCAGATATTTTTTACTTAAAGTGATGTTATAAGCATTTTTCACTATTAAAGTGATATTATGGGCATTTTTCACTGTTGAATTGAGCTGAAATGAATTTACAGGGCAAAAGAGTTAGTTAAAATGTGGTTACTGACCAATTATCTGCAACTCATTTTGCTACCAGTTGTTTATAAAAATATATTTTATATTCGATATCTTACGTGACCCACCCAGTCCTGTAAGCCGAAATGATCCGTAAAACACAATTGTGTCTTTGTGTCGTATGAACGAATCTGCACTAAACTAAATTTAGTATCACATCGTACATGCATGATCAGTTGTCAAACGAAAGTACGGTTGATATTCAAATGCATTATTTTTCTCTTTCCGGAATATTGTTTTAGTATGTTGATGCTGCTTTAACAAATATTAGCGTATATGAAGTGAAAACACCAAAAATAAAGAACGGTTGCGATAGACACCTATAAACTGTTAGATGCCCATAATATCACTTTAAATTGAGCTGAATATTTTATATTATATATTGTACGTGACCCACCCAAACTTGTAAGCCGAAATGATCCGTAAAACAAAATGGTGTCTTTGTGTCGTATAAACGAATTTTCACTAAAACTAAATTTACGTTCACATTGTACATGCGTGATCAGTTGTCAAACGAAAGTACGGTTGATATTCAAATGCATTATTTTTCTCTTTCCGGGATATTATTTTAGTATGTTGATGTTGCGTTAACAAATATAAGTGAATATGAAGATAAAAAAAAACAAAAATAAACAAAGGTTGCGATAGACACCTATAAACTGTTAGATGTCCATAATATCACTTTAAATTGTGTATACAATACAGTCAATAATAATTGCTTTACGGGTAACGTGTAACCTCAAGTTCCACTCATATGTAGAATCTGATGTTTTACTATAGTTAATTAAGGCTTGCTCATTGAATGAATTACATATATGTGTTTAAACTCATGATTTTCACGTAATGTGCATTATGCATAAAGCAATCAACTAAACGTTCAGATTTTAAGTTTTCAAACGCTTTTTGATTTATGATAGGCATTAGTATAAAAACTATTTACTTAAATGATATTTTTTTTAGCTAACATCATTTGAAATGGTTAACAATGTATTGACGACTATTAGCTCACAAACCTCACGGGGTAAAATCGCATTTCCCTTAGACACGGGCGATGTCGGCGTATATATCTTCAAGAGACCAGAAAACGAGTAAGGGTATACTGTCACAAACGCACAATTTGGCTGAACGATATAAATGTTTAACCCATTGCATAAAAAGCAAAATACATTTTGAAACCTCAAAATGTCATATGGATACCGAATGACGGAATGATTCTGATGGCAAGCATGCTCCAATTCAGAATCGTATTTTTCCCATAGCCCAGTTTCATTACATTTGTCTAAGGTTGTCCAACAAGATTTTTCGTTTAAGTCGTACGGACTGTCTCGATTATTTTCGAACACAATAGTGCAGTTTTGAGTTTCAAAAACAGATTGTTTTATATCGATTTCCTCTGAAAACGGTGGGTAATTACACATGATAGTCGCAGTAAAATATTCCAGATGATGTTCCTTTTCCCCATAACAAAGTGCGCAGTGTTTGTTTCTGTAATATGTTTTCGTTTTATTATTTACACATGGGACCATATCTGTAAGCGTAGTTTCGTTTGATTCGTATTCTATTTCACACATTTTCTTAAGCTGTAGAGGGCCGTTTGGACACTTTAAATATCCGAGAAGTCCTTGTCTGTAGTATTTATTTTTATTGCCCAACTCTAGGGGTATGCAATGTTGTTCAAAAACACTAATATTTGCACCATCATCCAAATAATCATTTTGTATAAAGTCTGGACAACACGACCTGCCTGGTATATTACAGGGCTGCTCACAAAAACAATAGTCACAACACTTGCGGCCTAGATTCTCTAATTCAGTACACATGCCGGAAAGACGACATAACTCAACGTGTGTAGCTGGTTCGCCTGACCAGACATTTGTCGTTACATTGTCATCTACATATAAAGACAAATTCTCACAATATATTTTACAAAATAAATGAAGCATAACGCTTGCAAACACTGAAATATTTCTTATATCCATGTTGTTTCTAGTCAGCGTTAAAACGATGGTTTCGTTCAAAGGTTTATTTCTTATTACTTATTATCAAAGCAAAAACGAATTTATACTAGTGGTATTAATGATATGTTCTGAATATTTGGCCTATCAATACTTTACATCGAAAACTCCTCCCCATCTCTTTGAAGTAGAAATGTCCATACATCAATATTACAACCATTACAGCGTTAAACCACGTCAGTCTGAAACTCACAAACAAATACCGCTTGTTCAGTATAATACAATATTGGAATATGTCACCCAGTGATATGCGAGTGCAATCATTGGACAATAATTCATATAAATTCTATATGATTGACATCTGTAGAAATCTTAAACATTTGCGGCGCCTATGCACACGACTTACGCGACAAGCAATATTTTAATCAGATTCTTATGAAATACCGGTCTAACAATTAAAGATAGCCTTGATTGAGTTGCTCATTGATTTGTTTGAAATTACTCGATATTGCTTAGTGTTTTACAATAAAGTTTTATAATATAAAATATTGACTTATATTAATATGTTTTTGTATTGCATATTTATAAAGACAGGCATATTTTAAAGAAACACTATTATTATAATGTTTGTTTAAGTAGTTCACTTACGTTTTTCTGAAAAGGGTTATCTCTATTTAAACACATACAGTATGCACGTGCACTACGTTAACACACATATAAAACCTTCTTAAATAACGGTATTGACATTTTGAAGTTATTGTACCATTCGTTTTACAAAAATGTGAATCAAAGAAGGCGATATAAATTTAGGGTTAAAATCCATTTTTGATCAACATATAGGCGCACTGTCTCATCGTGGACAGCGTTTTACGTACATTCATGAAGCATCGGTTCCCCCAGAGACCGGATAAAATATTTATGCGATTAAAATGAGAAAAAATATTGATATTCCTTTTCCGGCTAGTCTGTCAAATAATTTATTAACTACAGCCACATTGAATACCAGAACATGTGGAAGAATGAATGAATGTAACTATATTTCACACTAAGATTAAACAATATGATTAAAGCGATATAAAATATGGTTGTCATTTTAATTTTATTAAATTTGAATTAGTCGGTTATCAGTATCTCTGAAAAAAAGAACATTCAATATAATGTATCAACAAGCGAAAGCGAAGAAAAAAAACTGATCAACATCTTTACCTTGCCTTTTATTCTTTCGTAGATAATGTTCTAATGATGAAAGGTTTTGACCATGGCACCAAAGATTATCACCGGTCCAAACCGTTTAAACCACTTTATGGGAATTTTACAAAAACAGACATTGTATCGTGTAACATAAAACAAGTGCTACCACTCTCAATGGTAAAGGCCCGCATTATCGGATTAACCTAAACGTACTACATTTGTTCAACGTGAAATGTTTAAATCAAAGCGCCATAGGCGCTGAAGTCCTGTGTTTAGATTTAGTGTGACGTAAAATGCAT
Source organism: Dreissena polymorpha (assembly GCF_020536995.1). Classification (NCBI taxonomy): domain Eukaryota; kingdom Metazoa; phylum Mollusca; class Bivalvia; order Myida; family Dreissenidae; genus Dreissena; species Dreissena polymorpha. Next base: position 159,317,028 of record NC_068355.1, read on the forward strand.
TTAGGATGTGTGTTTTTTTCGAATTTCTCTCTTTGTCCGAATTTATACGGATTGAACCTAGCGGTTGAGTGCAGAAGCTCAAAGACTGTAAGAAAAGACAAAATTTGTGTAAATACTACAGTGTATATAGACGGTGGAGGACTACACGATACTGGTTGCGGGAATGATAATCTTTTGTTCAACTCTACAGATCTGGTAGAGGTTCGTCTAAACAGATATACAACAACAACAACATGGACGCAAAAAAACTGTTAATGTTGGCGTCAAATAAATCACTTTCAGTAACCTAATATAGCATTTTATTACATAATTAACAGATCAGAAAAACACTCATACTTCCTTTGTAATGTGTATACAAAAGAAAATCCACTTAAGCCCAAGTCTCATTATTGCCGGAAGAGCCCCGGTCCATCACGGTTTGCTAACGCCGGTCGACCGGCGAGAACCGGGATGATTAGTAGACATTTTTTAACGCGGTCAGACTATTTTCCGGTGCCGCCCAGGTTGAAGCCGGTCAACAGCCCGACAGAGTTCTGGTCAACCCGGACTAGCTACGGTTTATCCCGTTGAAGCCCCGGTTGACGCCGGTAGAGCCCCGGTGAAAGCCGGCAGCGTCCCGGCAAAGCCCCGGTTGTCGCCGGTAGTGACCCGGTTGAGCCCCGGTGAAAGACGGCAGCGTCCCGGCAGAGCCCCGGTATACCGTAACACCGGGGCTATACCGGCATCAAACCCCGGCAGAGCTACGGCAACATCCCGGTTTCACCCCGGTCGTCGCCGGTAATGCCCCGGTGAATGCCGGTGGCGTCCCGGCAGAGCGCCGATGTACCGTTGCTATACCGGGACTCTACCGGCATTCACCGGGGCGTTGCCGTAGCTCTGCCGGGGTCTGTGTGGGCCCCGTTGGAGCTACGGTGCCGTCCCGGTTGTTCCCGATGCGGTCCCGGTTGTTCCCGGTCATCTCGGAGGTATTCAACATTTGAATACTTTCCCGTTGGGGCCCCGGTTTTTCCCAGTTCATCGCGGTCGTCCCCGGTTCATCCCGGTAGAGCCCCGGTTCATACCGGTAGATCCCTCATCACGCACTGGGGTTCCGACGGCATCATAGTGAGACTGGGCCTTTACCCTGATAAAGAACAGTGTACAGATGGTGCACGTTGTCTCACGTAGAACGTTTCGCGCTCGATCTGCCAGTGAAATACCATATCCGGTAACTCTGTATATTTCCGAGAATTATCATGAATATTAGTTGTTGTTTTTTTATTTTATTTTTTCTTTAATGTCTCGTTAACGCAAAATAAAATAACAATATTTTAAAATATGTTTATAAATACCTAATATATTGACTTCAAAAACTGTCTCAAAAAACACTCGTTTCTTTTCGGCCTAGACCGTCAAGTGAGGAACTTATTCTCGCATAAATATGTAAACAATAAAAACTAGTTCGTAGCCAATGCTTAGCAATTTTGCTTCAATAATGTATATGTTTTTTTAATTTTTATGACACGGTCATGTTATATAGTGATGTTCTGTATTTAAAAGGCGGATTATTGAGATCTGCGAAGAGCTACTTTTATTGCGCATGAATTAAGGGGTAATCGGAGTTTTGGGAATTTGGTTTTTGGCAGTCAGCCAATTCGGATAGGCTCAGAAATGTGTATTATTACAATGGTCTTGGGACTACGCCCCAGGCCAAAAACGTGTTTTGTATGTATTTATTGTAAACAAAAGTGAAAATATTCGGAGAAACATTGCCCTGAAATAATGGTGAAAGAGTTATAATGTGTTTACTCTGCACTACCTTAATTTCCGTATCGTTATATGAACATTAATTTCAATACTAATAGAGAAATGCAACAACTAATGATTTGTAAACATTAAAGAAAACTGTATGCTTTTAATTCTCTGCTTAACATGTTAAAACCCTGCATATATGTATAATGTATTTTTATTTTAATCAATTCATCACTTTTTTAGTATGCCCCCCCCCCCCCATTCGAAGAGGAGGGTGTATATTGTTTTGCACATGTCGGTCGGTCGGTCCGTCCACCAAATGGTTTAAGGATGATAACTCAAGAACGCTTAGGCCTGTTATCAGGAAAGTTCATAGCGACATTGGTCATGACTGGCAGATGACCATTATTGATGTTCAGGTCACTAGGTCAAAGTTCAAGGTCACAGTGACTCGAAAAAGTAATATGGTTTCCGGATGATAACTCAAGAACGCTTAAGCCTGGTATCAGAAAAGTTCATAAGGACATTAGTCATGACTGGCATATGACCCCTATTGATTTTCAGGTCACTAGGTCATCGTTCACGGTCACAGTGACTCGAAGCAGTAAAATGGTTTCCGGATGATAACTCAAGAACGCTTAAGCATGGGATCAGGAAAGTCCATAGGGACATTGGTCACGTCAAAGTTCAAGGTCACATAGACTCTAAACAGTAAAATGGTTTCCGTATGATTACTCAAGAACGCTTACAGCCACACACCTTGAAATGAAATACATGTTAATCAATACTTATAGATGCAATTTGAAAGTGTGCAATACTTGCATTAAATCTATAGCGTAGTAAGCAAGTAATTTATATTTTTTAAATTGTAAAACCGAAATTAGGATTTCTATACGTATACGTCCATTTCGACAAACGCGATTATTTTTAAGTTTTAAAGCGCAAAAAGACGGGTTTCTACCTTGTAACCACCAGCTTTATCATAATTGGCATAAATAAAATTGAATCTTTTGCATAGTTAGCAAGTAATGTATTATTTTTCAAACGGTACCGCTTTTTAAACCGAAAGTAGGTTTTCTGTACGTATACGTCCATTTCGACAAACGCGATTACTTTTAAGTGTTAAAGCGCAAAAAAAGACGGATTTCTACCTTGTAGCCACCAGATAAATTCTAATCGGCATAGATAAAATATGTTTTTTATTTATACTTAAATTTACTTTCATTTCAAGGAGTGTGGCTTTAAGAATGGAATCAGGAAAGTTCATAGGGACATTGGTCATGACCGGCAGATGACCCCTATTGACGACTTTCAGGTCACTAGGTCAACGTTTAAGGTCACAGTGACTCGAAACAGTAAAATGGTTTCCGGATGATAACTCAAGAACGCTTATGCCTGGTATCAGGAATGTTCATAGGGACATTTTTCATGACTGACATATGACCTCTATTGGTTTTTAGCACTCTAGGTCAATTGTCAAGGTCACGGTGACTCGAAACAGTAAAATGGTTTCTAACGTATTCACACAATGGCTGCCACTACAAATGACAGCCCATTGGGGGGAGCATGCGTGTTTTACAAACAGCCCTTGTTTATGTTTTTTTTGAAAAGGTAAATAACTATAAAATAATATTAGAATAGTTATGATCAGTGGACCCTGTACTTTCACTTATTGTACTTTATCAATTAATAATGAAACAAATCATCCCTTTAATAACTATAAAACAATATAGAATATTAAGGAAATTATGCCCTAAACGTGAGACATAAACAAAGCGCGATAGCTCTGTAAATATGAAAGAGGATTAAATGATCTCTATTTCGGATGTTTCTCTAAAAATCATCAATCATCATGTTGTAAATACTTTTAACAATAGCGGTAATACGCTAGAAACAAAAGTTTGTCTATACACAAAAAGCAAATTGCAACATATTCTTATTGCAAGACAGTTGTTTTGTCTGAACTTTGCATATTCAGGGAGCAGGATCACGTGACTATGTGTGGTTGCCCCTTGTTACTTTATAAGAGGTAAACACGACGGTAAGTGGTGCTTTATTTCAAATAACTTTTTTAAACATTTTTTCTTAAGGATTTATACTAGTGCATAAAAGACCGATGTTTTATGCTGATTATGGTACATGAAAAACATCAGAATTACAAGAACTTTATTTGATAAGCCTGTGTTCTTGTTCAAAATTCGATTTGTTCTACACGGTTATGCTTCATGCAGCGTGAAATAATGTCACGATTTCAGACGTTTTCAAGGATTTATTCTTATTCCTTAAGACATCGGCACAAACTACAAAAAAAAACTGCTTTTAATGAACTAAAGGTTTTTGCAAATGTATTTCAATAACTTAAGATATTTGCAAATAAAGATCTTAACAGTGTGATTACATTCTGTCCAGCCCGTGTGTAAACGCCTGAAAACCCTGTTGATTCTGCACCCTGATATTGTCACAAAATATATTTCAAAAGTTGTATTGGATATTAATATACTTGGAGCACTTAGCTAAGCTTCGAACAAGTAACATTTCTAAAGGACATTAACTATGTAAATGCAGATGAGAGAAATTGTGTTCTTGTACGGTTTGCCGTAAAGCCTTGTATTGCTGTATGAAGTTTTACATATATCCTTTAAAGGGACCTTTTCAAGTTTTGGTAAATGACAAAATTGAAACAAATTGTTTTAATTTGCAAATTTTCGTTGCAGTTATTATATTTGCGAGGAAACAAAAATACCGAACAGCTATTATGCACTAAAATAACGTGTTTAAGGATTTTTATTTCGACTAGCGATGCTTTACTTTTTTATTTCAACGAGTGAGTAGTGCGTTAACCTATGCGCGGAGTGAGTAGTGTGTTCACATATGCGCGGAGTGAGTAGTGTGTTCACATATGCGCGGAGTGAGTAGTGTGTTCACATATGCGCGGAGTGAGTAGTGTGTATACCTAGGCGCGGAGTGAGTAGTGTGTTTACATATGCGCGGAGTGAGTAATGTGTTCACATATGCGCGGAGTGAGTAGTGTGTATACCTAGGCGCGGAGTGAGTAGTGTGTTTACCTAGGCGCGGAGTGAGTAGTGTGTTTACATATGCGCGGAGTGAGTAATGTGTTCACATATGCGCGGAGTGAGTAATGTGTTTACCTATGCGCGGAGTGAGTAGTGTGTATACCTAGGCGCGGAGTGAGTAGTGTGTTTACCTAGGCGCGGAGTGAGTAGTGTGTTTACCTATGCGCGGAGTGAGTAGTGTGTTCACATATGCGCGGAGTGAGTAGTGTGTTTACCTATGCGCGGAGTGAGTAGTGTGTATACCTAGGCGCGGAGTGAGTAGTGTGTTTACCTAGGCGCGGAGTGAGTAGTGTGTTTACCTATGCGCGGAGTGAGTATTGTGTTCACTTATGCGCGGAGTGAGTAGTGTGTTTACATATGCGCGGAGTGAGTAGTGTGTTTACCTATGTGCACTTTGCATGCCTTTCAACCGGTTGAACCTTTAATGCGTTTTTTTATTTACCGTTTAGAAATGGCGACTTCGGCTTCAATCATTTTTATTTTAAAGTCTACCCCATACTTGTGTCAAATGAGTAAGGAATGTTCAGATTTTTATTCTTTGTGTTGCTAGAATTTTACTTTTTACACATCAGATCTTTCATGTGTTTGGATCGTATTCGTTGTATGCATTAAATTAGTTGCACATGTGTACGTGAATTGTTTGTGTTATGCCTAAAATCAGCGCTACTAGGCCACATCTACAGGAAAATCCGCGTAAGAACAAAATATCATAATTTAAATAGAAACAATATAGGGAAGTCTACGACAATGAAAGCATACTTCACTTATTTCAAGATTATTGCAATTTTGTTTTAATGTATGTCTGGAAAGTTTAGAAACCAAAGAAATGGCCAGAGGTAATCGTTTTGTATGCTTGAAGAGTTAATTTTTAGTTTGGTTTTACTGCTCACAATAAGAATTTAACATTTCAAATTTCTATCATTTATTTCATCAATATTGTGTTTGATGTAAATATCATTATTCGGTATTATGCCGATAGCTTTTGAAAATGGTCTCGAGATAATTTAAAGTTCATAATTATTGTCCAACATTATTAATTTTGATTTTTCCCCTTCATATCATTTTAAGCAACATAATTTATTTGCAAATGTTCGTAAAACGATAAGTTCAATTTAACATCAGATACAACCAACCACATGATACTTACGTAACTGTTAATATCAAACAAATTAATATAAAGCACTGAAATATTGATTAAATTTATGTACGTCGCTAAAGTTGTTCTATAACAATAAACAACACAATCTATAGCACCCGTAGGCTAATAAATTTCATAATGATTGATGCACAGCGTCTTGTTTCGATGGAATAATTTTCAATTACTTAAATTGCGCACTTCCCGAGAAAGTATAACCTACCATGATCTTCATTTAAGTTGTTTTGATACTAATACAAATTTTAATACGCCAGATGTAATATCTTTAAACAACTGATCCTTAATAATGAAGAGGCTCTCAAGCCATTTCACAATATCGCACCAATAACAGAGGAAAGTGCAAACGTTTAAAAGGGCATATCCCTGTTCCTCATTCTCATGTTCAGTTCATTTGTCATTTTAAAGGAGCATTAACGAGACATATATTTTACAAATGAAAACGATAATATTTCAAGATACGAGTGAGAGGATATAACCTGGTCACGATCCATCGATATGTTTTAAGGAAGTTCGTGCCTGTAAGTGGCCAATACTTAAATCAAGGCGGCCAACAACCAAACCGGAGAACTCCTACGCATGTCATACCCGTCCGCATTATAAGGCCTCATCAGGACAGTACATGCATTACACTATATGCAAAGCATCCGCAATTAAGGTAGCGCACCTCTAATGATTTCCCGCGAATTCTTCGAAGGTTGAAGAGCCTACTATTAGGTGCCGTAGCCTAGTGGTTAAGGCGATAGACTAGAAATCTTTTGGGATATTCCCGCGCATGTTCGAATCCTGCCGACGACGTATACTTTTTTGCGACGCGTTTTATTTATTTTGCTAACGTAATTTGATTTAATATGGCATATAAGCTATATTTATTGTTAAATATGTTGCAATTTTTATGCACATTCTTCAATTATTAAAATTTAAACAACGTTATGGCGAAATTGGGTGATTTACTGTTGAAAATACGAACCATGCATGTTGCATTTTTATTTTTATTTCAAAAAGTAAACGGTAAATCTGTCTAATTCTTGGTATTTTTGCTGTATATAGTGTTTCTATAAAAACTAAGTTTAAAATATGACTTAAATGATAGTATTTTGAATTTTATGACACTTTGTTTTTAACCGACCCAATTTTTACTTGGCTGAAATCACTTACATTTCATGGCGCTCTTCCATAGATACAAATTTGTAAAAAATAAATGTCTGTAAAAGAATACTTATTTCACCTTGTTTAAACTTTAAACACCTTTACAGCATCTGTACACACCAACTGCATGCCCATATTTGGAAATTTGAATGAATTATGGAACTTTTATATACCCCAGGGGTGAAAATAAACTGGACAAAAGCCGAGCGTGGGGGTGGTTTTGAAAAAATCGGTATATTTTTTTAAAAAGGATGGAAAGCCTACCTACAAATTTGCATGTAGTTCAGTGAAATGATGCTGATTAAGAAAATAATTAATTAGATTATATTTGGATATGTGCCCATAAGGTGCGCTACCTTAATACGCACTCCGCGATGCAAATGACATATACACCCGATCTTTGGCCGTGCTATATATTCCGTATAACAATGCTACGAGCGGATCTATCCGACTTAGACTACATCAACAAATCGTTTAGTTTTCAGTATAAATTATATGCGAATGCACGACAACAAAATGCTTGCAGTGAACGTGTACCATGTTGTTTTCTGTTAAACGGGTTACGTTGTAGGAAACATAGTCGGGGCAATTACGACCACATACGCGTATGTGATTATTTGGAGTGTGATTTTATTGTTTTATTCGGGAATATAATAGTTTCATGTTACCAGCTTAAAACAATTCCGCAACAGGATTTCATTATACTAGAAACTCAGAAAAATGACAAACCGAGGATTTTTAACTCTTTAACAATAGGCTCTTCTACATTTTACCTTCATGGCCATATTTGTTATATAAATATGTTTATTTGTATTTATGTTTAATTAAAGATTGGCATGTCACTTTTATGTCAATTTTATAGTCAAGTCAAGTCAATTTTATTTTTGTAAACAAAGGCCTCCGGCCCAAAACACATAGTACTACATTATAACTAGCTATAAGACCATATCAGAGTTGTGTCTAGAACATTTTTTTTATAAAAATACAAACGGGTTATGTTAATATAGTAATATAAGTTATTGATATTTTAGATCTTAACATAGCTGTGGTTAAGCAATATCTACACATAGGAAAACACATACACAAACAACAACACAAACAAAACAGGCGTATTAATATATCAAAAGTGTTTGATTTAGTTATTGATAATTTTCAATAAATGATACACATATATACCACGTGACTTTTTAAGATCTGTGTTGGGAGAATAAAGCGCGACCCAGTTAACATTTTTGATGATGTCTATTTAAATATTTCACCATTTAATAATATGGGGAGAGCCCGCTCGTTCGTGAGAGTTTTCTAAAGGTAGCATGATCTTTTTAAACAAATAAGTAGTTTTTCAGTAAAGTGCAACCGCGTGTTTGTAATATCAAGCCCCCGCACTGATCCGACATTGTTCTAACCGTTCAAACGCGCGGTTGCACTTTACTGAAAAAATACTTATTTGTTTTAAAAGATCATGATACCTATAGAAAACTCTAATGACTGAGCGGGCTCTCCACTTCATCCCATTAAAAATGATGAACTATTTAAAAAGAGATCCTAAAAAATGTTAAATGTGTCGCGAGTTATTCTCACAACACAGATCCGAAAAAGTCACGTGGTATAGGCACCGTGTTATTAAGTTATAAAAATAAGCGGTGAATCGCCTGAAGAATACCACCTATAAAGATAATTTAATAATATTTGATTGTATTTGATACACTCGAATAAAGAATGGTATTCGCAATCCAGATATCGAACTTCGTTTGTAGTACAATTATTACATATTCAGTTCTCTTTTTGTACATTATTGCGTCTACCCAGTTCGATTTGTAATTAGTGGTTTGAGGCTCGATATTTCGAAAGCGACATCTTATATGTTGGTGTTAAATCAATTGATAAGTACTTTTCTGTGTGAAGTGGGCTTTTGTAATGTTTATAATGATGACATCGAGTTTGAAACGTCGTCGTGCCATTTTTGCGTGCAACAAACAATAACGCGTTGCTTAAAAGATGATTTAAGCATGTTTTTATCCCCTTATTTGGACTTATCCAAGCATATCCAAATTCGCATGTGAACAACAAATGTCTTATGTTCGATGCCCAGCAGATTCGCCTAGCGTATTCTAATGATTTAAAAAAAAAATAACAATTTCTCGGAAAACGATACGCGGGCATTCGGTAAAGGTTAAACCAACAACTAATACAATTCGTAAAATAATTTACACACAATTTGGTGACTACCACATTCTCCAAACATAATACAATTATTTGTGTTTCGTGATTTTTTTACAAAAAGTGTTGTGAACAGTTTCAATTTCTTGTACGTATTCATATAACGTAACAAAGAATAGGTTTGACCATAGAATCAAATCTTTTGAACATTTAGAGATACTGAAAGTAACCGAATTGCTTTTGAAAGTAATTTATTGAGAATATAGCCGTTTGTGCTTTGGCGGCTAGATGATTATGTACCAATTTCCATGTAAAGGCCCATATACTTTCATACTGGTGTTGTTTTGACTTCTTTTCCCCGAAAATACCTACCGTCTGTGCTTTTTAATACTCCATGATTACGAAAAACAACTTTTTCGGTTTGATTGAGAGTTCCTTTCATCTCTGTGTTTTGACAGAATAACTAAATCAAATTAATTTGTCCTTGTAAATTTTGTTTTGTTTCCGCGGAATCTGCAATATCGACAGCGAACATTAAACAAATGATGTCTGGAATATCATTGGTGACAAAAATATCCGAACCACAGTTTTCTCGCAGAAAGGTAAATAACTCGTCAATAAAGAGGGCAAATATTGTCGAACTTGTTTTGTCTCCTTGTCTGGTGTTGATGTTACGAGAGAACCTATTGGTAACAGCGTGCTCAACTGATTGTTATTATCATCTAAGCATGAAGTTTTCTTTACACGGTTGAGTATTAAAGTGATATTATGGGCATCTAACAGTTTATAGGTGTCTATTGCAAACGTTGTTTATTTTTTGTGTTTACACATCATATACACTTATATTTGCTAATGTAGCATCAACATACTAAAACAATATCCCGGAAAGAGAAAAATAATGCAGTTGAATATCAACTGTTCTTTCGTTTGACGACTGATCATGCATGTACGATGTGAACCTAAATTTAGTTTTAGTGCAGATTCGTTCATACGACACAAAGACACAATTTTGTTTTACGGATATTTTCGGCTTAGAGGACTGGGTGAGTCACGTAAGATATCGAATATAAAATATATTCTTATAAACAACTGGTAGCAAGATGAGTTGCCGATAATTGGTCAGTAACCACATTTTAACTAACTCTTTTGACCTGTTAATTCTTTTAGCTCAATTCAAGAGTGAAAAATGCCCATAATATCACTTTAATACGTTTGGATTTCCTCCAGAACAGAGACCCGGTGTTTCTTACATATGGATTTAAAGTAACATTACTACTTACAATCAACGAACATTTCGTACAATTGTTCGTAAAATAAACTTAACCAATTAAATTGCGTGAATTAATTGTGGCCACAAATAAATAAAAACGAGCATTTTGTATCTACATAAATCTATGTAATCATACCACATCTAGCGTTGAAATTTTGGCTATTGCTATAAGGAACACTGATTGTTAAGGTGTAAACTTAATTTTACGAAATACTTAACGAAATTTTCGTTGATTTTTAGCGTTATAGAGACTTTAAATTCGTTTCTCAAATCGTTATAATCACGCAAATTAGCTGCTATATGTGTTGCTCTAAATTGACGTGGCGCCGCTTAATTGGCTCGCTTTTTATCGTCGCACGTATAATATAATATACCCATATGAATAAATATAAAGAACGGTTAATTTTGAATCAAAGAAATATTGTATTTATAAACATTTGCATCTGTACAGTATTTTATATTCACGCATGTATACATATTTATTGTCCAGTTAATAGAAGTTTTTTTAAGTATAACTCGTCATACAGATAATTAAAAGGGTTTTTAACCAAATATAACTACCTAAGGAGAAATAAAAAATTAAGCTTGAGAAAAACTGTTAAAAACCTCTAAATAGGAATTTCACTTCTGGTCAAAATCGAGCTAAGAAGCAGATTTGTTATTCAAAATGCTATCCTTTTTCGAAAAAAAGAACATGAATTTGAATAAACACAGCGACTTTGCTTTCTCTACAGTGACACTTGATTGAAGCCTTAATATATATTTCCTCTGCTTGTATTACTTTTGGAACAGACTACTGTCTGACCCTTTTTGTGTTGATTATGGAAAGCTCTTACCCAAACATAGTATGTACTGATAAAACCATCAAACCATAGCATCAGAATATATGAGTAAACATACATTGTAAAAGCGGTATTTTCTTGCTTCACAGCAATATAACCCGACCCCACCCTTAAAATAATTCAAACGAACGATATATTTCCTGACTACAAATACAACTTGTGTATCCCCATACCACGTATGCATCCCTATTAGATTTTGGTGAATTGTGGTCGTTCCAAAGCGATTTACGACAAAAGGGGAGATTCTGATGTCACTGGCCATGCAAAATGTTGAAACATTATCAAATGAAAACATTGTCAGACTGTTACGAGTGCTAATTGTGATGAAAATGTGATAGATTTACCACATTATCTATTTACGTCAGCACAAGGAAAGCGATTTTGGTTAGATTCAACAGAATTATCTATATTAAGTACAAATTTAAAATAAATAATGTTTGTGCGGTCGAATAGCATTGCGCCTTTTAAGGATGTAACGTAACGGATACTATCGGACATTATTATACATAAATATAATAATGGAAGTTTGGAAATAAAGATTAAATTAAAATGCATTTATAATTTCCGAAATTCCATTATTATAATAATTCCATAATGCCCAAAATGTTGGTTACGTAAAGCCCAAGTCTTATTATTGCCGGTAGAGCCCCGGTCCATCCCGGTTTGCTAACGCCGGTCGACCGGCGAGAACCGGGATGATGCGTAGAAAATTTTTAACGCGGTCACACTATTTCCCGGTGCCGCCCCGGTTGAAGCCGGTCAACAATCCGGCAGAGTCCCGGTCAACCCCGGACTAGGTACGGTTTATCCCGGGGAAACCCCTGTAGAGCCACGGTTGTCGCCGGTAATGCCAAGGTGGAGCCCCGGTGAAAGCTGGCAGCGTCCCGGCAGAGCGCCGGTTTACCGATGTACCGTAGCTATACCGGGACTCTGCCGGCATTCACTGGGGCTCCACCGGGGCACCACCGGTGACAAACGGGGCGTTGCCGTAGCTCTGACGGGGTATGAATGGGCCCCGGTGGGGCTACGGTGCCGTCAGACCGGCATCAGACCCCGGCAGAGCTACAGCAACGCCCCGGTTTAACCACGGTCGTCGCCGGTAATGCCCATGCGGAGCCCCGGTGAATGCCGGTGGCGTCCCGGCGCAGCGCCGGTTTACCGATGTACCGAAGCTATACCGGGACACTGTCGGCATTCACCGGGGCTCCATCGGGGCACCACCGGCGACAACAGGGACGTTATCGAAGCTCTGACGGGGTATGAATGGGCCCCGATGGAGCTACGGTACCGTCCCGGTTGTTCCCGGTGCCGCGCCGGTCGTTTCCGGTCCTTCCCAGTGACTCCCGGAGGTATTTAACATTTTGATACTTTCCCGGTTGAGCCCCGGTTCAACCCAGTCGTCCCCGGTTCATCCCGGTAGAGCCCCGGTTCATTCCGGTAGATCCCGAATCACGAACCAGGGCTCCACCGGCATCATAGTGAGACTGGGCCTTTACAAGGAGAAAATATCTCCAAGTAAAGCATGTATGTGAAAAGTCAACAGGACTCATCCCTTTAGGCTCTATTTTGGCTGTTTTCTTGTCAACTCATATATCCCCGTAATTACAACTTATGATTTTCAACGTATCCCTATTGGGGATTCTTAAGTTGGTTTACCGGGCGTGATTTAATTGACCACATCAACCCATCATCGCTGCATTTCACACACTCGACATAACTAAAAAGGCGTTCATTTAAACAAGCAATTACTCCATCGCTGTCATTCTTAACTCATCAAGATGTTTTTTGTAATGAGAAAAACGATCAAAATTCTTAACATAATATGACATGTTCTTCTTAACTTATGTTAGTAAATAACAAAATATCATGTTATTTAATTAAGTGTTTAATGACTGCAGTTTCTAATTTGTCACACGATTTTACATTAAGTCTTAATTAACTCATTGAAAATAAATACAAAAAATGTACCTCAGCTTGCCGTTAAACGCCTTCGTATTTGTTTTCGTTTCATTGGCTTTCGATCTACCTTTCCTTTGAGAAGCAACGGTATTCAGGGTGCAGGATCACGTGACAGTGTTTCCCAATTAAACTTTAATGGATGTAAACGCAACAGTAACGTGTGCTTTATTTTTTTTTTAAACTTGTTAAAACATGTTACTTCAGATTTTAAACTAGTGTCTAAAAAAGTTTTTATGCAGCTTATTGCAATTTGAAAAACATCAGAAATACTTTATTTCATAAGCCTGTGTTCTTGGCCAAAAAGTCGATCTATAAGGCATTCATGTAAATATTATTTAACACGCAACGTGAAAGATTGGCACCGATTTCAGACGTTTTCATGGATAAATTGTTAAATCTTAGGTATCGGCACACATTGCAAGAAAAACTGTCTTTTATGCACTAAAGATTTTGGCAAATGTATTTCGATAACTTGAGATATTTGCAAAAATAAAAATCTCACTGGTGTGTTTACATTCTTTCCAGCTCGTGTTTTCCCTGTGAACCCAGGTGATTCTGCACCCTGATTACACATGTAAGCATTACCAATAAATTACTTAATTATTTAAGTTTATCCACAACGGGCACACAAAGGCCAGGCACACTATAGACTTCAAAACGGTCAACTGACCCCACAAGCCAACTGGTTTATCCACATCAGGCACGCTATGGTATTCAACAACGGTCAACTGACCACACAAGCCAACTGGCGTATACTCATCAGGCGCACTATGGCCTTCGACAAACGGTCAACTGACAGATATAATAAAAAACATTATTTATACAATTAATTATAATTTTAAAACAAATCATAGTCATAGTAATACCATACTCCAAAAACCATACCTTTATGTTCTCCAATACTTAATATACCATTCGAACAGTCCACTTACTGCAAAAAATCAACTTGCAAAGACTGTTAATTCCATGTGGACATAAGTTCTAAGAAAGTTCGGTCAACTGACAACGGTCAATTTTCAACACAAACCAACTGGCTTTCACACATCAGATCGACGGGCTTTTAAACAACGGTCAACTGACCATACAAGCCAACAGGCTTTCCAAATCAGGCCAAATTGCCATAAACAAATTGGTCCAATGACACAAGAGACTCACAAAAATAACAAACACTTACCTTACTAAAAAAGCATTTTCGAACCATTTTTATCATAATAACTCATAGTGCCTTTACATGTGTTATCAACAACAAATAAACAATTCTTAGTACACATACATTAATAATGACTTTCAAAAAAATCTTAATTTAGTGTAACCGATAATCTGTCTTTCAAAGAATCTTTTAAACAACCGTCTTTAGTATAAACACTTTCCATCTACCATGCTTTTGTCACAGTCTATCCACAGTCGTATTATAAGCACTTATTGATGCTCCACACGCATGAAAGGAATAAAGTCCATATTTAGTAGAAACATAACCCAATAGAGTTAACTTGTTCCTCAAACGTTCATTAATAGTAGAATAACCAATATGATTATAATTAGAGATCAATTTAAACAGTGTTTAAACTTACAGAAATAAACTGGTCCAACGACATAGTCAAAAGATGAACATGCAATATCTGCATTCAATCTTGCAATCAAAACTATATTACCTTCTCTAAAAATGTCCGTTGTTTACTTTCCAACTATAATTTCACAATACGTATATAAAAACATAACATCTGATCGTTTAACAGACGAAATTTCACTTATCCTGCTTATGATAAGAAAAAGGTCGTAACGTCTCTTAAATCCTCCAAAAAACAATCGCTTTCATAAACAAAAGTGTAATACAATTTCTTTAATATATCTGATGTAATAGGAATTTTTAAATACCGGCTTTGCAATTCTCCGAATGCACCCAGAAAGACATTAGGTAAGCCCTTGATCCAAACAAGGGCTAATTTCCTTGGGCATCATGAACTGGCGGCAATTCTTATGATTTTCTTTTACGATGTTGAATTTAATCTTTGAGCTCCTTCATTAACTCAATGGCCTTAGGCACGACTCTAAAAGAGCCTTTTCACTATGGCCTTCAACAAAAGGTCAACTGACCACTCAAATAAGACAAGAGAATAAAACAAATCTTATACCAATAATAATAATAAAATGAATAATTATTATAATACCCATCGCAATACTACAAATAGTCAAAATAACAACTTGAAAACCATACCTTTACTGCTCTTTAATATACCTTTCGAACTGTCCAGATACTGAATAATTAAACTTGTAAACATTGTAAAGTCAATCTCAAACGTGCGTTTAAAGAAAATAGTGTTATAATCAAGACTGTATTTCCTGCTCTTAAAATGAAAACTACCGACTTGACAATGTTCCGAATGCACCATCACAGACTTAAAGGGGCCTTTTCACGTTTTGGTAAATTGACAAAATTTAAAAACGTTGTCTCAGAATCGCAAATTTTCGATTTAGTTATGATATTTGTGAGGAAACATTAATACTGAACATTTACCATGCTCATATATAGCCATGATATGCATCTTTTGACGATTTAAAAATCTGAAAATTATAAAGCGTTGCAACGCGAACTGATTGAATAATTTGGAGAGTTCTGTTGTTGTTTGCTTTGTGAAACTACGAGGATTGCTTACATATAGTATAAAATACATCGTGCATTGTATGCGGAAAGACGGTCGAGGTGTCTAAATGGTTGACTTTTTACTCCAGGACTCCAGGGGTCAGTGGTTCGAGCCCTGTTGAGGCGTACTTTTTTTAAAATTGTATTCTTGATTTTTACTGGAGCTTTTTAGAGCAAATGTTTACATTTATCAATAGAAAGCATTTAATGACAAACATCAAAACATGCCAAAATCTGTGAAAATGCCCCTTTAAGCTATTGGTTAAATGTCCATGGAAATAGCATAAGATTATTTGATATAATAGAACACCTTATTAATTTTGATTTACTAAGTTGACAATGCTTAATACACACAAATAAAAAGCTATAGATCCTTGATCGGCTAGAAAACTCGTCAAATTTGGGAATTTTAACATATTAAGCTAATCTTAAAGTAAACCTGTATTGAAAACCATTCCTGTTGGTGAACCATAACTTGCTTATGTTCATGTAAACCTTAAACGAGAAACCCTTCATTTTTCGTGCAAAACCATTACCGTACTCCCTGTCTTCTAAATATGTATAACACCATTCCGTACATATCAAACCTCAAATAATTTTATTCACATTATAGTTCGTAACTGAAGTATTCTCTATTTCCAAAATACTGTCTAATACTCCTCATCATTAATAACACCATTATCATCGACAATCATCATCAATGAAATCATCATCATAAATATTAACAAGTTTTTTGTACAAAACAACACACACAAAAACAAATAATACCTTTCGAGCTGCCATATTTTATGTTCCCCAATACGTTATTTACCCTTCGTACTGGCCAGCTTTATTCCAAGTTTAAGCTCCCCTTTCCGTTTTTTACAGAGAATACGTCCTGCTCCTCGAAAATCTTCTCCTTCCGAATAATATGTATTTCACCAATGAACGCCTGAACTACTTTATCACCCTTTCGTTCTCCTTGTCCATTCGGGATTTTCGTAACTAAGAAGTTGTCTCCCATTCGGGTAGGTATCACGAGTATCCCGGGTAAAAAGCGGTCCGTCTAAAATGCTTATATGACTAATATCCGCGGATATGACCGAAAAGTGCGGATATGGACGAATACATAAGATGGCATAGAGATGACATTCACTTCTCTTTTTTTTTTAATTGCTCTTCTCTTTTTTCTTTCTCTTACTAACTCGGGATCTCAAGTAGCGGAAATTCTCTCCTCTTTTGTTTAATGCGCTCGGCCTTTATTAACTGCACCGCTCTTTTTTTAAGTGTACGCCGCTTTTATTTAGTTTTGCACTCCTCTTTTTTCTATCTCGTGGCCACGACATAGCTAACTCGTGGCCACGAGATAGAAAACAGAGGAGCGCAATTTAAAAAAAATAGAAGCACCGTTCTTTTTTTAATTGTACTCCGCTTTTATTTAGTTTTGCACTCCTCTTTTTTTTATCTCGTGGCCACGACATAGCTAACTCGTGGCTACGAGATAGAAAACAGAGGAGAGCAATTTGAAAAAAGAGATGTGAATGTCACCTCTATGCCACCGTAAATACAGGCAATATCGACACTTTTTCTGCAATGTTTATTTCAATGTTTAATAAAACAATACACAATATGTGTAAAATATGTTAGTAGTGTCTCAAAATATAACAATTTAATAGACATTATCATTTTTCCAACTCTAAATTCATAACCGCGAACATGAAAAAGTGCCAGAAGATTGTTTTAGGGTTACACACCACAAACAATTTAACCACGCCGACACCACATATGTTTTGTTGTATAAGTTTACATAATGTTTATATTATATACTGAATGTATTATTATTCTTGATGTCGTCTTAAAACTTTAGTATTTAGATATACAATATGCTTTAGACAATAGTAAAATATTTTTGGGCCGATTATCGCCAGACCACAAGTAATTAATGATGTTACTTTTCCCTGGTTATATTTTTATTTGAATACAAAATGTTGAATTTATTTAAATATACTGAATGTTATGAATACAGTAAATATTGTCTAAAATGTCACTGTTTCAAGTGGCATTTTTCATTTGAAAATAAATGATGATTTCAAATGCGCGAATATGATAAAATCGACGAATGTGGTTTATCAAATAAAGGATCTAAATTTGTAGTGCTATAATGACTTTATGCAAGGTAAAAATGTAAGATGCCCATATTATCACTTTAAAGATGAAAAATTAAAGTGGTAATTCTAACAATTAGTTTGCGCACTGTGATTGTTTGTGAGTCAGCTTTTAATATATAAGGCAATGGCCTTAATCATTTCGAATTTATTCTAAACTTAACATTAAGTTGCGTGTGGAATATCATTAGTCTTATATGGGATGTTTGGTCGTAAAGCGAGGCTGATATGTCTTCTTAGTCCTCTACTAATGGCATATTTTTATATACTGCTTTTGTTGCAAGTAAAATAAAAATGATGCGGGTGATATATTCTCTTTAAGCTTTCTAGTTTTACATTTTTATCTTTAAGCGGTGTTATTATATGTGCTATATTTTAGTTGCAGTGTTGACATTAATTTAAAGTTTAATCATTGTTATGACTTAACAACATTTAAGTAGACTGGCATGCAACAGTTAATCGTGAGCGAAGTGGTCGAGAAAATGGACGTAATAAACTATGGAAATAGTGTTTGTTTAAAAACGTCTATGGTTCTGAAACTTATTGTAAAATGATCCGGCATTTTAACCCTTTGCATGCTGGGTAATTTGTCTTCTGCTAAAATGTCGTCTGCAGAATTTCTAAAATTAGCATTTTCTTCGATTTTTTTTCAAAGAATACTATCAGAATAGCAAACAGTTTGGATCCTGATGAGACGCCACGTTCTGTGGCGTCTCATCTGGATCCAAACTGTTTGCAAAGGCCTTTAAAATTCAGCTCCAGCGCTTTAAGGGTTAATAATCGTGCAGCGTTTAGTAAATTCAGGTGTGGTGTAGCACCACTTAGGATCGAAACCGGGCGTTATAAAAATGTAGATGTCAATGATCGCAAATGTTCATTCTGCGTCTCGATTGAAGATGAGTCTCATGTTCTATTTCAGTGTTCTGTGTACAGCCATAGTACGCATGTTCTTACCCAGAAAGCCTGTATAGTTAATCCAAACTTTAAAAAATATGTCATTGTGAGAGAAGACTATTTTGGTGTTCTCCGACCCACTTTTGATAAGTATAACTGCCAAATCCTGTTTTGAAATTTAAAAATTACGCTCATTTTATCTATGTAAATAACTAGATAGAGGATTTTTAAAAACCGGGTCAACTGGTGTTTTATTCATCTATGTGTAATACTATGCATTTTAATATGTGAGTTATTGTATTCAACATGGTTGTAGATATGAAAATTGGTTTAAAGGATGTATAGTTAACTGTTGCTCTTCATTTCCTACCAATATAAACTTGAAATCTATGATGTATCAATAGCTGACTTGTGTCTTTACACTTTCTTCTTCAACATCAAATTCTTAAATTATCCAGTGGTCCCTTTAGTACCATTATAATGTTAAGTAGTCTTATTTAGGCCAATGTTCTCTTTTTGTCAGGCATCACTTCATTTTCCAATTATCCAACTCTGTTTGTACAATGATTAGCAATGGTTAGTTGGTTTGATTGTACAGACAATACGTTGATATGTATGTATATCAAAGTCCCTATATAGGGCTTTTGTATAGTGGTCATATGCAATGTATCAATTTTATTAATCTTAAAATACATTTTTACAGTACAGTGTATATCCTGGGACTACAATAATCCAATAAACTTGCTTCTTAGCGCATTTGAATGTCAATGAAGGAAAGGTGACTCTTCAGGGCTTTAAAAGTAGATATTTTATCGATAGGGTTTGAAGAGTTACTTCCCTTCAATCTGATATAGAGCAATTGTCTACATTCTGCTAACAGATTGCAAGTTTATATTAAGTTAGAAGTATATATTATCACCACTAATCATCTTATCATGGTATGCCATGATGGTTTAATGTTCTTTCTAGTTGGTTAACTGTTTGTGCAATAATGTCACAATTCACAAGATTGGATAATATACGGCAAAACATTCGTATGACAATGTGTAAGATTGGTGGTGGCAATATAGCTTTTAACATGAATATTTATTGTCATGTAAAGTACATTGTTGCACAAAATAAGTCTCTTATAATTCATTTTATGAATGGCCAATGTTTTATCTGAATGTTTTCTACATGCAAAATTGTGAAATTGTAAATATTG